>NC_091154.1:13248318-13488318 GCF_040958095.1 Procambarus clarkii
CGGTCCCATAGAATTACCCCAATCACCCCAAATCAGGCCAAAACTACCCAAATCGTCCTAGCATTACGTAAGTAATGAAGAAATATGGCATATTTACTTACTATAATGTTGGTGCTACACATAGAACATGATCAAACCTATTTTTACTCTGAAATAATCTAATTTCATAACGAAATTAGACGTAAATATGTGAGAGGTGACGCCATAGGAAGTCGACGGTCCAAGCGACAATTGTGTGGAGCGACTTATCCAAGAAATATGGTCGCCAGGAGAGTGTTTGCTGCCATATCAGCCTCCTGTACACAGTGATCCAGTCCTTTTCGTTCATTGAACACCGAACCCTACACGCCCTCTGATATATTGCTTAATTAACAAATATTCACAAATAAAGATTATATTTGTATATGTTATCAGAAAGGCAGATATAAAATAGTTTTTGTGAATCCATCACAGAGATTATACCTTATTAGAGAGGAAAAATATTCATACTTTAAACAAGGCTTCATGGCCGACGCTCTCCTTACCGATATGGGAACTATGACCTTCCGAAGATCAATGTTAATTTAATCTAGATATTGTAATAAACGAAGTTTTCTATGTCATCATAAAGACATAAATATAAGCTGCATGTTAATACTTTGGCATAAATATAACTGAATTGAAAGTTAAGATATATGCCTTTTTATAGTTACTTGATGGCTCGCTCAGGGAGTGTGAAGGCCTCCACACAAGCCAATCAATTTTATAATTACTTTGCATATATGCAAAGTAACGCCATAGGTCTTTATGTCAGAATAAAGCCATGTAGACGATAATGTAACTACATTTCAAGGAAAACATATCTTAATATAATTATTAAATGAATGCAAAGTTATGGTTAAATAAATAGCCAATACCACACAATCGCCGGTGTCCGGACACATGAATAGTCGCATTAGGTGAAAGGAAATGTACCCAACCATTTCCATTTACCCAACCAGTTTGTGCACCCTATACTCATCCTCTGTGCGGTAATTTATTGTGCATCCCATACTCATCTTGTTACCAGTAGTTTGTGCAACCCATACTCATCCTGTGACCCGTAATTTATTGTGCATCCCATACTCATCCTGTTACCGGTAGTTTGTGCAGCCCATACCCATCCTGTGACCTGTAATTTATTGTGCAACCCATACTTATCCTGTGACCTGTAGTTTATTGTGCAGCTAATACTCATTCTGTGAGTCATAGGACATTGCGCAACCCTTTCTCATCGTGTGAATCTTTGTTTACTTTGCTCTCCATATTCATCCTCTGCGCGATAGTTTCTTGTGCAACCCATACCCATGATGTGAGTGGTAGTTTATTGTGTACCCTATATTCATCCTGTGAGTATAGGGTACACAATTCTTGTTTGGATTCTTGTAATGTTATTTGTCTATTTGTAGTCACAGTATTTGTGCGCCCCTTGAGGGACTTGAATTAGAGGGGGGTTGAAATAGCCTAAGCTACTCTATCCCTTTGAGATGTATTTATTGCTTATCTCAATAAACATACTTGAACTTGAACTTGGGTACACAATGAGTTCATTTGTACTCCATACTCATCATCAAGAAGTGTATTTTACCAGCATTGTAATATAAATTAAGAATAAAAGCTTAACTGGATTACGGACCCATAATCAAAATAAGAGTCATCACTAATTATCATGACAAATTGTCTAGGCTACACTTCCGCCTTCGACAAGCTGCCGCCGGATGTGGGTATAGTTTATTGTACACCCCCGCACCCCCAGTCCTGGAAGGGCGGGCATTGGGATGTGGACATGTGTACCATTATACCCCCCCCCCCCCACACACACACACACTCCTCTCCTGTTAATAATAATACTAATAATAATAAAAATTAAAAATAATAACGTTAATAAATATTATAATTAAAACACTTACTGTAATACCCTAGTGCTTGAATGAAGGTGAAGGAAAGACCCAATAAATGTGTAAGTGTATTAAAAACCAAATTTTCGTTGGGTGAGCTGGCAGGTGAGCACCACCTGCCAGCTCACCCAGTAATGAACATCACCTGCACACTGCACCGAACCACTTGCCAGCAGGTGCAGAAGTACGATGGAAAGAGCAAAGTATACAATATTTCAAGTATAATATTAAAGATATATTTAGGATTTAATGTTTTCCTATAAAGTTTCAATAATACCTTTATTTGATTTTTTGTATTATTTTCTACCACAGACGTGGCCACACATTAACAATGCTAACCAGCATATATACATTTTCTTCAGTCCGCCATGGACTCTAACCCTTTCCACTACCGCCCACAAGATGGGTATAGGGTGCATAATATAAGAACTAAACTAACTAACTCCATTGATAGGGTTAGAGATTTGTTAAACATATAGTTCAGGGATTTATTGAACAATCAACCACATAAGGTGATTGTAGTGTTTTTAAAATGCTAGGCTAAGCTACATACGTAAATACATAAATACACAGATTTACGTATGCCCTACATAAAGTGTTCGATGTGTCTTTTACATAGTGTCATTAACGTGCATTTACAAAGGTGAAATTGAATTCTGACCAGCTTCCACATATACTTTATACACATATACACACACAGACGTATGCGTACATATACATATATATACATACATATATGCACACATACATACACATATATTTGTCTCTTTTACTCTGACAAGGTGAGATAACTGATAGAGAAACTAGTGTGCAATTAAGCACTTAATCACTGAAGGTGATTAAGGTGCTTTCACAAGCTCAGGTTATAGAGTTACATCACATACATTCATTGTATAATTGATACGTTACATGGTCAATCTAGGGTACAAGTTCAATATATCATCAAGTGTTCCAGTACTCAAATAGTAATTACACAGTTCAGCATACCTTAGCCCAGGAGGGCGAAAGTCAGTCAGTATGGGACATTCTACAATATAATGTTCAAGGGAGTGCATATTTTCTCTTTCACAAAGTTGACACATTGTGTACTCGACATTTGGGTTTTGAGAAAGCTGCCAGATACGTCTATATCCCAAGCGTATTATGGCCACTATAACATCACATTGCTGGGTTCTTGTTCCATTAATCCTGTATGTGAATGTCTCCGCACGATATCTATCATAATATTTAATGCTACAATTTCAGGTCTTTGTGAATTTGTTAGGTCGGTGAGATTTTCATTAGATGTTTGCTTAAGTATTCTCTTTGTCACTGCTAATGAAACACCCATATAAATTTCTACCACTGGTTTTCTACAGGCTGTCTTTGCAAGCATATCAACAGTGTCATGCCTTGAGATGCCAACATGTGATGGTATCCATAGGAATTTAATTTCAAATCTCTTTTCTTTGGCAGCTAAAATATTCATTCGAATATCACTGACTATTTTCTGGGTGTCACTACTATGTGCGTTCAATACCAGGAGTGCACTCTGCGAATCACAGTATATAAGTCGACTGCCTTTGTGTTTTAAAAATTCAGTGGCAAGGTATATGCCTGCAAGTTCGGTTTGAGTTGTACTTGCCCAATCATTGACGCGCTTCATTCATGTATGTACGAGAGAAGATTGTTCAAATATATTACATGCACATCCGGTACATCGTCCACCTTCTTCTACAGAACCGTCGGTATAGCACTGATACACATCGTTACCCATACTCTGAGTACTTTCAGTGATGCTTCACAGTGTTAACTGTTTTAATAATGTAGAGTGTACATTATCTTTCTTGGGTGCATTTACAAAATCAACTGCTAGATCCAAGTTATCCCATGGAGTAATTGGTTGATTAATCGTTAATTGAGTTGGGTACATATTTAATATTTTGATGGAGTTGGCTACCTTGTAGAACCAAAATGCATAATCAGATTTCGCTCTTCTACGGACCTCAGGTGAGTGTAGCATATTAGAAAGTTTAGCTTGAAACTTCTTGTATTGCCGAGATCTACTCAATGCCTTCACGCCGAAAACTGTGCTAATAGACAAAATTATGTTAGAGATATGGGTCTATAATTATCTGAGTGTGCTTTGGGGATGGGAACAATGACACTGTCCAATCATCAGGTAATACTCCTTCACTTAAACTCATTCTGTACAACACTAAAAGTGGATTACCTGGTACTTGTGAGACTAATCTCAGTAAACTGTAAGTAATACCGTCCTCTTCAGGAGCAGTAGACTTATTTTATTGTGCTACACAGCCTTCCCGGCTTGGTGCCTTCTTTGGTAATTACTTATCAAAGGCAGCTCCATACGAGGAGCTGCCTCGTATGGGCCAATAAGTCTTTTGCAGTTACCTTCATTCTTATGTTCTTACTTACATTTATTGAACTTTATCATCATCATCATTTACAGAAATAAATTAACATAAAAAGTAGTCATTTTAATACACAAAACAGAAGTAGATATTATGTAAATTATGATGCAGGATAGGATCACTATTAAGAACTTAATTATAAACCACAATATGTTTTATATCGTCAGAAATTCGGAAACATACCATATATTTTCAAATATTTACAATTAAAGTATTTATTTAGGAAATAAGTATTTTAGTTACCCTAGTTAGCTCTGAGAACACACATTCTTGCAGCAAGAATTTCTTCCCACTAATCTGAGAGATGCTAATGAGACCAGTCTCGACCCACTGGACAGGTCATGAACAACAATCAACTACAGCACCATCTATGTCAGAAGATATTCAAAATATTCTTGATATCATTCAAATTGTCAATACGAGAACAGAATACATAAGTTGAGTGATGTCAAAGGAATCATATTGACTGACCGAGCCCCATTGTAAATATCCGTGGCTTCCTGACCATAAAGGTACCGACGCGGTCGAGGGTAAGAGACCGGATGTACCCATATACCTATGAGGCCATCAAAAATAGTGAGTCACGCCAAACAAAAAGAAGTACTGGTAAACAGGTCAGACACAACCAGTACTATGATGATGCTAAACTGAAAGAGCTTAAATCAATTGCTAGACAGACAGGTAAAGCATATAAGAGCCTTAGAACTCCTCAAATGTTAAAACTGTTTCAGGCCGCGCTTGCAGCGGCAAGGGAGAGAATGACTGAACTGAGACAAAATGAATGGGAGGGTTTTGTTAGTGGACTTAACCTGCATACTCCCCTGGGCAAAGCCTGGAAAGGCATAAACAAAATTATTGGTAAAAATAGTAGACAAGTTTCACACCCAAACCCGCTACAGAAAGCCAATCAGTTAATTGCAAAATGGGCTCAGGTTTCCAGCCTTGGAATGCTACCAGCTAGCACTGGGGAGAAATTGCAGGCGAGGTCCACAGACAGAAATTCTCTCATAAATTTCATGTTGAGCAAGCAACATGATGAATGTGATGTTCCATATACAGATTATGAATTGGATGCAGCCCTCCAGGGGCAGTAGCACTGCTCCTGGTGAGGACGGTATCACCTATGATATTCTAAGACTCCTACATCGTGTACCCGGTAACCCATTATTAGAATTGTTTAATGCCAGCTATGTCTCTGGGCAGTTGCCTGTATCATGGACCACCAGTCTTACGGTACCTGTACCAAAGCCTGGCCAACCTGATGCTTTCCGTCCCATCTCACTGACCAGTTGCATGTGCAAAACCTTTGAGAGAATGGTGCTTAATAGATTATTGTATAGAGTTAAAGAGCACATGTCACCTGATATCAATGGTTTCACACATGGTAAAAGTGTACACAACTGTATCACAACCTTTCTTACTGTTCATGGAGATAAAAGGCACAAGTACACAACATTTCTTGATTTAAAAAATGCCTTTGATATTGCTAATAGGGAAGTGATTATGTATGAATTAGCGAGAATGGATATAGGGGGACATTTATTACAGTGGATACGAGGCTATCTTACCAACCGGAAGTCCTCTGCGCTGTTCCAAGGCTACAAGAGTGAAACTAAAGTAATGCAACTAGGCACCCCACATGGAAGAGTACTTAGTCCTACCTTGTTTAATGTTCTAATTAATGCTTTACTAAAATCAATCCCAACTAGTCCGGCAAACATCACTATCAGCTATGCAGATGACATCCTTGTGCATACTAAAACCCACCGCAAAATGCAAACAGTCTTAAATTGTATACATACAGCTTGTGAGAGCCTTGGTCTTGTAATCAACGCTGCTAAAACTAAGGTATTTAACAGACAAATTGGCAACCGCAAAAGTGGACCACGAAAACTTAAGATAGACAACATACCAATAGACTATGTCTCTTCTTTCAAATACCTTGGTGTCTCTGTCCCTTGTACCTCAACTGCAGTCAATAAGTTACATCAACAATGTAGAGACAGACTCAAGGCTCTCAGAACTGTAGTGGGGTACAGCCCGAAATATGGTGTTAATATTAGAATAGCAAGAATGATGTATTTAGCGTATATAAGGTCTCTGATAGACTATCATGCACCAGCTTTGGTCCTGCAGAATGGCAAAAGTATTGATAGACTGGAAAAAATGCAAAATGAAGCACTCAGAATTATACTTGGCTGTCCTATAACTACCAAAGTTCTCAACATGCGGAAAGAATTAAATATACTTAGCATTAGAGATAGAATATTTGAAATTAATCTTATGATGGGACTAAAGCTGCTGCGTGATAACAAAAACAACATTGTGTCAGTTGCACTGTTAGAACACATACGAAATGGAACTAGCGAGTCTAAATGGATTCAAAGAACTGCCACTCATATTAAAATGATGGGACTGCACGATGTATATACAGATGAAAGAGTACAGCCCTTCCTTCCACCCTGGCAGATAGTACCTTTTGACATCCTGACCCCTGCATACCCCACCAAGAAACTAATCACAAGCAACCCTCATGCTCAGCTTGCTGCTAAATTAAGCACCATAGAACACATTCACAATATACAAGCTGAAAACAACATTGCACAGACCATATACACTGACGGATCACTCAATACAGCTACAGGGAGGGCAGGAAGTGCTGTTATTGCTCATCAGCCCGATGGCAGCACAATTCAAAGAAATATCCGAATTAGTAACTGGGCGTCCACAATGCAAGCCGAGTTGGTAGCGATACTGGTAGCACTCGAAATTATTGACAACACTGAAGTAGACAGCTTAATTATTTCTGACTCCCTATCCAATGTGTTGTATACAATGAAATGATTATACATTGCTCTGTTGTGAACATTGTATACAGTACCTCAAGATATACATCCCACAACAGTTAACTAGCTCCCAGATACCTAATTAATTCCCTACTCTCTGTAAATGTTAATGTGATGTCACCGAGCAGTAAATAGGTACCTGAAAATTAGACAGTTGCTACGGGTTGCTTCCTGGTGTGTGTACTCACCTATTTGTACTCACCTATTTGTGCTTGCGGGGGTTGAGCTTTGGCTCTTTGGTCCCGCCTCTCAACTGTCAATCAACTGGTGTACAGATTCTTGAGCCTACTGGGCTCTATCACATCTACATTTAAAACTGTGTATGGAGTTAGCCTCCACCACATCACTGCCTAATGCATTCCATCCGTTAACTACTCTGACACTGAAAAAGTTCCTTTTAACGTCTCTGTGGCTCATGTGGGTACTCAGTTTCCACCTGTGTCCCCTTGTTCGCGTCCCACCAGTGTTGAATAGTTTATCCTTGTTTACCCGGTCGATTGTTTGTGTGTGTGTGTGTGTGTGTGTGTGTACTCACCTATATGTACTCACCTATATGTGCTTGCAGGATCGAGCATTGACTCTTGGATCCCGCCTTTCTAGCTATCGGTTGTTTACAGCAATGACTCCTGTCCCATTTCCCTATCATACCTAGTTTTAAAAGTATGAATAGTATTTGCTTCCACAACCTGTTCCCCAAGTGCATTCCATTTTTCTACTACTCTCACGCTAAAAGAAAACTTCCTAACATCTCTGTGACTCATCTGAGTTTCCAGTTTCCACCCATGTCCCCTCGTTCTGTTATTATTACGTGTGAACATTTCATCTATTTCCACTTTGTCAATTCCCCTGAGTATTTTATATGTCCCTATCATATCTCCTCTCTCCCTTCTTTTCTCTAGTGTCGTAAGGTTCAGTTCCTTCAGCCGCTCTTCATATCCCATCCCTCGTAGCTCTGGGACAAGCCTCGTCGCAAACCTCTGAACCTTCTCCAGTTTCTTTATGTGTTTCTTCAGCTGGGGGCTCCATGATGGCGCGGCATACTCTAAGACGGGTCTCACGTAGGCAGTGTAAAGTGCCCTAAAAGCTTCCTCATTTAGGTTTCTGAATGAAGTTCTAATTTTCGCCAGTGTACAGTACGCTGCTGTCGTTATCCTATTTATATGTGCCTCAGGAGTTAGATTAGGTGTCACATCCACTCCCAGGTCTCTTTCTCGAATCGTTACAGGTAGGCTGTTCCCCTTCATTGTGTACTGTCCCTTTGGTCTCCTGTCACCTGATCCCATTTCCATAACTTTACATTTACTGGTGTTAAACTCCAGTAGCCATTTCCCTGACCATCTCTGCAGCCTGTTTAAGTCCTCTTGGAGGATCCTACAATCCTCGTCTGTCACAACTCTTCTCATTAATTTTGCGTCATCTGCAAACATTGACATGTATGATTCCACTCCTGTAAACATATCATTTACGTAAATTAGAAAGAGGATTGGTCCCAGCACCGATCCTTGAGGTACTCCACTTGTTACTGTTCGCCAGTCCGACTTTTCGCCCCTTACCATTACTTACCCTCTGGCTCCTTCCTGTTAGGTAGTTCTTCACCCATACTAGGGCCTTTCCGCTTACTCCTGCCTGCCTCTCAAGTTTGTATAGCAGTCTCATGTGCGGTACCGTATCAAAGGCCTTTTGGCAGTCAAGAAATATGCAGTCTGCCCAGCCTTCTCTGTCCTGCCTTATCCTTGTTACTTTATCATATAATTCTAAAAGGTTTGTTAGGCATGATTTCCCTGTCCAGAACCCATGTTGGTGCTTGTTTACAAACCCAATGCTCTCCAGGTGCTCAACAAGTCTTAGCCTAATTATTCTTTCAAGTATTTTGCAGGGGATGCTTGTCAGTGATACGGGTCTGTAGTTAAGTGCCTCCTCCCTATCACCCTTTTTGAAAATCGGTACGACATTTGCCTCCTTCCAGCAACTGGGCAATTCTCCCGACATAAGTGACTCATTAAAGATCATTGCCAGAGGCACGCTGAGAGCCTGCGCTGCCTCTTTGAGTATCCACGGTGATACTTTGTCTGGTCCAACAGCTTTATTTGCATCCAGTGTTGTCAACTGTTTCATTACATCCTCTGCTGTCACCTCTATATCCGATAGTCTTTCATCTTGGGTAATCTCTTCTAACAATGGGAGCTGCTCAGGCTCGGTTGTGAACACTCCATGGAATTTTGCATTCAGTACCTCGCAGATTTCCTTGTCGCTTTCTGTATATGCCCCTTCTGTTTTCCTCAGTCTTGTCACTTGGTCATTTACCGACATCTTCCTTCTTATATGGCTATGTAGTAATTTTGGTTGCTTTTTCGCTTTGACTGCAATATCGTTCTCATAATTTCTTTCCGACACTCGTCTTATGTTAATGTAATCATTCCTAGCTCTGTTACATCTAATCCTGTTGTCCTCTGTCCTTTGTCTTCTGTACTTCCTCCACTCCCTCCTGCTTCTCACCTTTGCTTCCTGACACTGTCTATTAAACCATGGGTTATTATATTCCCTCCTGCTTTTTTCCTTTATTGTTGGAATAAATCTATCTTCAGCCTCCTTGCATTTCAATATGACTTGGTTCATCATACCTTGCACTGTTTTTCCTCTAAGTTCTTCCTCCCACTGCACTTCTCCCAGGTAGTCCCTTATCCTTCTGTAGTCCCCTTTTCTGTAATCAAGTCTCCTTTCCCGGACCTCTTGTCCTTTGGTCACAATTTTAAGCTCCATCATGTAGTCAAAGACTAGGACACAATGGTCACTAGCTCCTAGTGGTATTTCATGTTCCAACTGCTCGATGTCTTCTACATTCTGAGTGATAATGAGATCTAATAGGCTGGGCGTATCCCCTCCTCTTTCCCTAGTATCTTCTTTCACATGCTGTGTTAGGAAATTCCTGTCAATAACGTCTACCAGCTTCGCTCCCCAGGTCTCCTCCCCGCCATGGGGATTCCTCGTTTCCCAATTTATCTCCCGTGATTTAGGTCCCCCATGACCAGCAGCTTCGCTCTCATTCTATGCGCTAAAGTTGCTGCCCTCTGCAGTTCATCCATACATGTCTTGTTGCTGTCCTCGTACTCCTGCCTGGGCCTTCTACTGTTTGGTGGGGGATTGTAGAGTATCAAGATTACAATCTTCTTCCCATCCACTGTCAGAGTTCCATGTATGAAGCTTGTGCTTTCATTGGTACCCGGATTTTCCAGCTCATCAAACTTCCATTTCCGCTTTATTAGTAGTGCCACTCCTCCTCCCTGTCTCTGTGTCCTTTCTTTTCTTATCACCTGGTACCCCTCTGGAAAGATTGCATCCGAGATCATGCCATTTATTTTAGTTTCCACTATTGCCACTATGTCTGGGTCTGCCTCACTAACTCTTTCTTTTATCTCTTCTGCTTTATTGGCTGTGTGTGTGTGTGTGTGTGTGTGTGTGTGTGTGTGTGTGTGTGTGTGTGTGTGTGTGTGTGTGTGTGTGTTGTGTGTGTGTGTGTGTGTGTGTGTGTGTGGTGTGGTGTGTGTGTGTGTGTGTGTGTGTGTGTGTGTGTGTGCGAGAGAAAAAAAATTAGTTAGTCAGTAATAGTTGATTGACAGTTGAGAGGCGGGCCGAATGAGCAGAGCTCAACCCGCGCCTGCACAACTAGGTGAATATACTCTCTCACTCTCTCTCTCTGTCTCTCTCTCTCTCTCTGTCTGTCTCTCTCTCTGTCTGTCTCTCTCTCTCTCTCTCTCTCTCTCTCTCTCTCTCTCTCTCTCTCTCTCTCTCTCTCTCTCTCTCTCTCTCTCCTCTCTCTCTCTCTCTCTCTCTCTCTCTCTCTCTCTCTCTCTCTCTCTCTCTCTCTCTCTCTCTCTCTCTCTCTCTCTCTCTCTTTCTCTCTCTCACCACTCACATATGTGTTGTATGTGGATGCTGAAGTTCAGTCTCTTGTCTATGTATAGGTCAAGGAACTTTCCATAATCATTATTGCTAATGTTAACATTGTGTATCTGAAGTTGAATTTGGTTTCAGGATTTACTTACGAACAAAAATAGTAGTCGGTCTTTTTTATGTTTGATGTGAGTTTGTTAGTTTACATCCATGAGTGGACTTTTTAAATCTATTATTTTCATTATTATATAGTGCGTTTGGGTTGGGGTCTGAATAGAGGAAGGTAGCATCGTCAGCACTTATGTTTACACTTATTGGAAGTATCTAAGTATCAACTAAAGTATCTTCACACTTGACTTAAACTTTAGTAGCTATTTTCTGGACCATTCCTCAAGTTTCGGAGGTCAACGAAGATGGAATTCACATGAAATGGCTTATGTTACCATCACTAATAATGTTGTGTTTTCTGTCTAGCTTCAGACACGGTCATGTTACAATTGTGTCTTAGAGAGTTGCGCGCAATTAAGCATGATAGAAATCACTTACAATTAATGCAGGATGGTAGAAAATCACTTACAATTAATGCATCAAGTTTGGAGACTTGAATTGAAATTGAAATTGAAATAAGTTTATTGAGGTAAAATACACACAAATGGATGAGGTAGCTCAAGCTATTCTCACCCCGTTCAGTACATCGTGTTAATACATACATAGACACACACACTTGTACACATTTTAGTGTAACAAGCAAGGCAAATAGTTCTGTCTGATGGGTAGAGGCAACTGCACTTGCAGCTGCACCCGTGTGGCGGTGTAGGAAACCATCAATGTACATGATTTGAGAGAGAGAGAGAGAGAGAGAGAGAGAGAGAGAATGATCTGTGGACAAAGCATCAATATGGCGTAAGGTATTGGGCTTTGCCTCAAGATGCATAATAAAGAACCCGAATATCAGGAGAAAAAATTACATTAAAAACTGTCCACATGATACATATATATAATCACGTTTTAAACATTTTAATTGTATTATTTGCATATATATATAATTAGGAAGTAATGTTTATCTGGGTAAGTTGTCAGCTTTTATGAACTAATAGCTAGTGCGGCTTGTATATGGGGTACATCCGGTCTCTTACCCTCGACTGCGGCGGTAACTTTATGGTCAGGAAGCCACAAATATTTACTGTTCAAGTTCAAGTATGTTTATTGAGACAAGAAAAAAATACATCTCAAAGGGATAGAGTAACTTAGGCTATTTCTACCCCCTCTACTTCAAGTCCCTCAAGGGGCGCACAAATTCAGTAAGTACAAATAGACAATTAACATTACAAGAATCCCATTTAACATTGCAGGTTAATATAGTAAGTACAGCATACAATTGTTACACTCTTGGGGCAAAATTTTTGTAGCTCCTAAGTATACTGTCTATCATACCATTGTCACACATACAAACAATTTGATGTGGTACATTACTTATTTCCTTATTTCTATAGTTATCAATAAGTTGACACTGTAATACATTTAATAATAATAATAATAATAATTTAATAATTTTTATTTAGGCAAAGGTACATACATAAAGAGATTTTACAAAGTTTGTTGGCTTTATAGATAGAGCTAGTACATACAATGCCTAAAGCCACTATTACGCAAAGCGTTTCGGGCAGGAAAAAAACACTACTGACTAAAGCTTAAACTAATGGGAAAAAAATGCGTTGAGTACAAATAAAAATAGAGGTAAAAGAGGGGGGAACATTGTTGAGAAAACAGCACAAATACAATTACAAATTATTACAGAAAATTACATTAAAACAGCGTTGATTTGAAGAAGAAAAAAAAAAAAAAAAACATACATGGGTTGACAATAGAGGGGTAAGGTAGGTTTTTGGCAAAAATTTTTGACAAGTTTGGCAGGATTGATATAGATCTGTAGTTGTTAACATCTGTGAGATCACCACATTTGTGGACAGGCGTTACTCTCGCTTTTTTTAGAATATCTGGAAAGGTTTGGAGTTCAAGTGACTTGAACTCCAAACCTTTCCAGATATTCTAAAAAAGCGAGAGTAACGCCTGTCCACAAATGTGGTGATCTCACAGATGTTAACAACTACAGATCTATATCAATCCTGCCAAACTTGTCAAAAATTTTTGAAAAACTAATCTATAAGTTCCCTGTAAGATAGTCCTTAATGTCAGTACTGGAAGATGGAATATCATTAGCAAGGGATGAACCAATGGAAGAGAAGAACCTATTGAACTCAATAGCAGAATCAGAGGCTGAAAGCTGACCATCGTTATTAGACAGGAGAGTCGGTTTGTTATTTAAAGACTTCTTTGATCCCAATATTTGTGAAATTGTTCTCCATGTTTGTTTAATGTTGCTCTTTATTTGGGTAAATTTATCTTCGTAGTATTTAGTTTTGGCTCGTCTAATTATCTTAGATAGCAATAATGAGTAATTCTTTGAGAATTCTTTGGAGACAATCCCTAACCTATACTTTTTCTCAAGGTCATGTTTTTTATTAATAGATTTAAGTATTCCCTTTGTATGACAAAGTATATAAAATGAAGTACTTACACTTTTCTTGGACACCAATGATGGTGTTATCTCTGAATTCTGCGATTTTTTTTAAATTCCAGTACTGTATATAATGACGCAAAGTATGCGAATAGTTCTGCAATAGTGATCCTATCCTGCGTCATAATTTACATATATATCTACTTCTGTTTTGTGTATTAAAATTACTACATTTTTATGTTAATTTATTTCTGTAAATGATGATGATGATAAATTTCAATAAATGTAAGTAAGAACATAAGAACGGAAACTGGTCGCGTAAATGGAAATGGTTGGGTACATTTCCTTTCACCTACCTAATGCAAATATTCATGTGTCCGGACACTGGCGATGGTGTGGTATTGCCTATTTATTTGACCATATCTTTGCTTTCATTTAAGATATGTTTTCCTTGAAATGTATTTACATTATCGTCTACATCTGTCTTTATTCTGAAATAAAAACCTTTGACGTTACTTTGCATATATGTACATTAATTATAAAATTGATTGGCTTGTGTGCAGGCCTTCACACTCCCTGAGCGAGCCATCAAGTAACTATAAAAAGGCATATATCTTCACTTTCACTTCAGTTATATTTATACCAAAGTATTAACATGCAGCTTATATGTCTTTCTGATGACATAAAAAACTTCGTTTTTTACAATATTCAATTAACATTGATTTTCAAAAGGTCATAGTTCCCATCGAAAGGGAGAGCGTCGGCCGAGAAGCCTTGTTTAAAATATGAATATTTTTCCTCTCTAATAAGGTATAATCTCTGTGATGCATTAACACAAACTATTTTATATCTGCCTTTCTGATAACATATATAAATATAATCTTTATTTGTGAATATTTGTTAATTAAGCAATATATCAGAGAGCGTGTAGGGTTCGGTGTTCTATGAACGAAAAGGACTGGATCACTGTGTACAGGAGGCTGATATGGCAGCAAACACTCTCCTGGCGACCATATTTCTTGGATAAGTCGCTCCACACAATTGTCGCTTGGACCGTCGACTTCCTATGGCGTCACCTCTCACATATAAACGTCTCATTTCGTTATGAAATTAGATTATTTCAGAGTAAAAATAGGTTTGATCATGTTCTACGTGTAGCACCAACATTATAGTAAGTAAATATACCATATTTCTTCATTACTTACGTAATGCTAGGACGATTTGGGTAGTTTTGGCCTGATTTGGGCCGACTTGGGTAATTCTATGGACCCTCGATGTTCTTTCTGGGGGTCATAGCCACACTTTACTTTTATAGCCACACTTTATTTTTCCTACTGCTTACTTTTGTTTGTAACTGGTTTTCTACATTTAATTCTTATATTTTCTTATTTTTTTCCAATTAAAGAATGTGCTTGCATTTTTTCTTCAAATCTATATTGGCACTGGTCAAGTCGTCTACTGCAATTTCGGATAATGGGCTAGAAACAACTTCGTTCACTGAGAAGTTTGTACATACTAACCATTCAGTTCGTATATGCGCTGGTTTGTGTTCGCTGTTGTTTCATCTGAATAATAATAATAATAATAATAATAATAATTATAATAATTTTTATTTAGGTAAGGTACATACATAGAGATTTTACAAAGTTTGTTGGCTTTATAGATAGAGCTAGTACATACAATGCCTAAAGCCACTATTACGCAAAGCGTTTCGGGCAGGAAAAACATTAATGACTAAAGCTTAAAACTAATGGGTAAAAAGAATAAAATGCGTTGAGAACAAATAAAAATAGAGGTAAAAGAGGGGGGAACATTGTTGAAAAAGCAGCACAAATACAATTACAAATTATTACAGAAAATTACAATCAAACATCGTTGATTTGAAAAAAAACAAAAACAAAAAACATACATGGGTTGACAACAAAGGGGTAATGTAGGTTACAGGGAATTTATTAGGTATAGTTTCGTTTTTCATTCCACATTCTGGGCCCCTTGATTTGTAGAGCATTTCTGGTTTGATTAAGTCGTACTCTAGGAATATCAAAACTGTATTTATTTCTGGTGTGGTGCTCATGGGTTCTGTTACAACCTTCTATATGAAGCTTTTGAGATCAGGATTGGCATTATAGTTTAGCGTTTTATATATGTATAATACACATGAGAGAATGTGAAGTGACTTAATGTCTAACATATTCAGAGATTTGAGTACGGGTACCGAGTGATGTCTGGGGCCAGAATTGGATATTGTCCTAATAGCAGCTTTGTGTTGAGTAATTAGAGGACGTAAGTGATTTTGGGTAGTAGAGCCCCAAGCACAAATACCATAGTTGAGATATGGATAGATAAGGGAGTAATAGAGAGTCACCAGGGCAGGGCGTGGTACATAATATCTGATCTTAGAAAGAATGCCCACAGTTTTTGAAACTTTTTTTGATATGTTTAGAATGTGTCTCTGGAAATTCAGCTTGTGGTCAATGAGAATGCCAAGGAATTTGCCATCTAATTTGTTACAAATTTGGGTATTGTTTATTTTGAGATTTATTTGATTAGAGGATTTATTGCCAAACAGAATGTAGAAAGTTTTGTCAATGTTAAGGGTGAGTTTGTTGGCAGTTAGCCACAGATGGACTTTATTTAGCTCAGTATTTACTGTGGCATTTAGAGCAAGGGGATCAGGACTGGAGTAAATGAAGGTTGTGTCGTCAGCAAATAGAATTGGTTTGAGGTGTTGGGAGGCATTTGGAAGGTCATTAATGTAGATGAGAAAGAGGAGAGGGCCAAGTATGCTGCCCTGGGGAACACCAATGTTGATGGGTAGGGTGGGAGAAATTGTATTATTCACAGAAACACATTGGAGTCTGTCAGTAAGGTAGGATTTGAGGTATTGTAGGGAGTGTCCTCTGACTCCATAATGATGTAATTTAAGAAGAAGGTTTTGGTGGTTGACAGTATCGAAGGCTTTACGCAGGTCCACAAATAACCCAACAGGGAATTCATTTTTATCAAGAGCTGTATGAATCGAGTTAAGCATACTAATAAGTGCATCGTTAGTGCTCTTTTTGGGTCTGAAGCCATATTGGCAAGGGCTACGTATATTGAGTTTGGCTAGATATGAGTAAAGCTGCTTATAGATTAGTTTTTCAAAAATTTTTGACAAGTTTGGCAGGATTGATATAGGTCTGTAGTTGTTAACATCTGTGAGATCACCACATTTGTGGACAGGCGTTACTCTCGCTTTTTTTAGAATATCTGGAAAGGTTTGGAGTTCAAGTGACTTGTTGAAGAGCAAAGCAATAGCAGGGGCTAAAGATCTGGAGGCTTTTTTGTAGATTAAAGTTGGTATCTCCTCAAGGGCACCAGACTTGGTTTTAAGGGAAAGGATTATCTCATTGACGTCAGTGGAATTAATAGGCTTTAGGCACAGAGACTGTGGATAGTTACCTGTAAGATAGTCCTTAATGTCAGTACTGGAAGATGGAATATCATTAGCAAGGGATGAACCAATGGAAGAGAACCTATTGAACTCAATAGCAGAATCAGAGGCTGAAAGCTGACCATCGTTATTAGACAGGAGAGTCGGTTTGTTATTGAAAGACTTCTTTGATCCCAATATTTGTGAAATTGTTCTCCAAGTTTGTTTAATGTTGCTCTTTATTTGGGTAAATTTATCTTCGTAGTATTTAGTTTTGGCTTGTCTAATTATCTTAGATAGCAATAATGAGTAATTCTTTGAGAATTCTTTGGAGACAATTCCTAACCTATACTTCTTCTCAAGGTCATGTTTTTTATTTATAGATTTAAGTATTCCCTTTGTAAGCCAGGGATTGTTAAGCCTTTTGGTTGTGACTTGTTTTGTAAGCATAGGACAGTGGGTATTATAAAGGCTAAGAGTTTTTTGAAGAAAAGATTGAACTGCTAGGTTGATGTCCTCTATGTTACCTAACTCGGACTCCCAGTTGACATTATCAGCAGCAGTTATAAAATTGTCTATAGCAGTTTCATTGTGTAGTCTAAAACGTATCTCTCTTGACTCAAGAGGTGGTTTGCTAATGTTAGTTAAGAGAAATGTGGGGTAATGGTCTGTAGTGCTGTCGGTGATTATACCTGAAGTAAGCGGAGAGGTTATGTTTGTCCAGATGTGATCTAGAGTCGTGGCAGTGCTATCAGTGATTCTAGTAGGTCTAGTGATTAAGGGTATGAGGAAGCAGGAATTCATACAGTTGAGGAAGCTAACAGCAGTAGGGTGTTCTGGCTCACAGAGGTCAATATTAAAGTCCCCTGCGATAATTAGGTGGTTTTTGTTCAGTCTGTTATCAAGTGTTAGATTTCTAAGGTTTGAGTTGAATTCGGACACATCAGTGTTAGGAATTCATGTTAGGAATAAATACATGGCACTTGTTCATATAATTAGCGCTTCCATTATTAGAATTATTTATCCATTATTAGAATAACAAGGTGCAAACCATACCCCCTTACAGTTGAAATCTATTTATATATATACAAGAAGGTACATTGGGGTGCGAGAGTACATAACATATATTAAGAGGTACATTATTTGTAGCAAGATTTGAGATTAAAGGATTTAAGACTAACACGTTTAGAAACAAAGCGCCCCCGAAAGAGGCTAATTTATTATGCACCCCATACTCAGTGAATAGTGGCTATTTTTACATTATCATTTACAACTAACTTAAGTAAAATAACAACCAGTAAACAGACTGCTTTTTTCTAATTCTAGTTCAGGAACTTCCTGGGATAAAACGTGAACATTCCTTAAGGAACTGTGAGGTGCTTTTTCTGAGGTTGGAAGAAAACGTGCTCAGATTGGGGACTTGTTTATTTTTAATGGTAAATAATAAATTAATATATAATAAATTAATAAATAATAAATTAATTATTATTATATATAAATAATAATAATAACAAATAGTATAATGATAAGCAATTATTTTTAATGAATCAAATAGCTAATTAGGATGAATGATAAATAATTATTGACTAGTGCATAACAATAAAGTATTAAGGAATAATTATAATGAATAATCCTTTATGATAAAGTAGAAATCAATTACAATTAATAACTACATCCATAGGTAGTAAATGAAACTTGCATTAATTTAATTACACTAATTACAATTCATGGGAATATTTCTTAGCTATCTGCAGGCTTATCACTTTGGGGGTTCCGGCGGAGCACCCCAAAGATACAGCAACTGAACATGCTAGAACAAGTGCCCCTTGAGCACGTCTGTGGGCCGTCCCTTTCAAAAATAAAACAGAGGATGCAGAGGATCACGGGAGGAGGGTGGGCGTTTTGTAAGAGAGCAGCTGCTGGCTTGTCGGGAAGAGGGGCCACGCAGATTGATTGACTGATAAAAATTAAGCCACCCAAGAGGTGGCACGGGCATGAATAGCCCGTAAGTGGTACAATTTTTTTTTCTCAGTATTCTGAGGTTGCATTTAACCATCAAGCTGTTATCGCGGGGGAGGATACTGCTTCACAGTCTTTATGAGGGTGTCCAGCTGCTGGACACCTTTGTTGACCAGGAGAGTGGCTGTGTTGATGGCTTCAGGGTGGCCACTGCATGATTCAGGAACTCTTAAAGCTCTTCTAAGGTCATTGGTTGCTTCACATTCCAAAAGATAGTGAAGTAATGGCTTTTCTGTGACAGTTTGGCAGAAGATGCACTCTCTCTGTCGGGGTTCACCAATCTCCCTGTTGCATTTGTAACTTAGACGTAGTCTATATAACCTAACTGCTATTTCCCTGTGGATTCCTTTTGGGATATTTAACCTTTCTAATTTGGTTGCCTGAAGATACCATGTTGCAGATGGCGAACCTTCAGCTATTCTCTGGTGCAGGTCGGCTTTGTTGAGATGTGAGAGTTTTTTGGTGATGATGTTTTTTATGTTCTCTAGGCTGGGTTGAATTGTTTTATGTATCACTGGATGACGAGTTGCCAATTTAGCAATTTCATCAACTTTTTCATTTAATGGGATTCCAATATGGGAGGGATCCAGTTTAAAGTTATGTTGAGCCTTTAGCGACTGCTCCAAGATACAAAATGGTGGTAATTATTTCCACATTATCTTTCCACTGTTTTTGTCCTAGTATTTGAAGTGCAGCTTTTGAGTCTGTGTGTATGATTGCATTTTGAGTGTTTTGTGCAATCACATATGCGAATGCCTGTTGTATGGCAAACAGCTCAGTTTGGGTTGATGATACTAGTCCTCCCAGTCTCCAATATGCCTGTACGCTGGTCGTGCAAAGAGCAGCGCCAGCACTCTCATTTTCTGTGTCCACCGATCCGTCTGTGAAGATGTGGGTGGCTCCTGCTACTGCTATGCTATACATTTGCTCTTCTATTATGCGCCTTAGGATTGTCGGATCATAGGCAGCCTTTTTCATTAGGAGACTTTCTATTACTATTTTGAAAGTAGGCTCTTCCCACGGCGCGGAAGGAGTGTAACTTGGGTGTGGATGATCACCCTCTCTATCAAGAATCATGTTTTTTAAATGTAGTCTGTTTAGGACTTTTCCTGCTCTTGCAACCCAAGAGTTTCCATTGTTTTGGCCTAGTCCAACCACCAAGGCCTGCCGTAGGCCACGCAGTCTGCGTCCGAGTTTATATAACCTCGGCTCGTTGCGCGCGCGGCTTGGGGCGGTTAAAGTCAGCTTCCAGACATACGTTCTCTTCCCTCAGAAAACCCACCGTTTTTGGGAAAAACAGTGTTCTTTTTCTGAGGTTGGAAGAAAACGTGCTCAGATTGGGGACTTGTTTATTTTATAATGGTAAATAATAAATTAATATATAATAAATTAATAAATAATAAATTAATTATTATATATAATAAATAGTATAATGATAACCAATTATTTTTAATGAATCAAATAGCTAATTAGGATGAATGATAAATAATTATTGACTAGTGCATAACAATAAAGTATTAAGGAATAATTATAATGAATAATCCTTAATGATAAAGTAGAAATCAATTACAATTAATAACTACATCCATAGGTAGTAAATGAAAGTTGCATTAATTTAATTACACTAATTACAATTAATTGGAATATTTCTTAGCTATCTGCAGGCTTATCACTTTGGGGGTTCCGGCGGAGAACCCCCAATCCCGCGAGGGCCAGCGGCGCGGAACCCCCAACTCCGAAGGGCAAAAGCGGTGGCTGGCCGCTGTAACTAGGAATGTGTGCCGACCGGAAAAGGGATGGAGCCCGATCCCTCGGGCTCCATCCCTTTTCCTTGTTCATCAATGGTGTACCTTGTGCGCCTTCCGTAGTCGGTTCTGGAAGTATTAAGGCAGTAAGGGTGGGCAGAAACGGGCATGCAGTATATGAACGTGACGGGCAAGGAACCTACCCCTTAAGGGTACTGCTGGAATTAGTTTCTAAGAGGAAGGGGACATTTCCGGAAGCGATCTGGGCAAGTGTCATTAATGGATAAAGCCAGGGTGATACCCTGCAGAAACTCTGAAAAGGAACACTGGCACAGGGGATAGGAGTGACTAGAGGGAAAAGGAAGAGAAAAAGATCTTCCAGGAAACTAGTCTGTAGCGAAGTAAGGCAACTATCAAACCGAGCAGAACTTTAGCGGGAAAAAACCCAGACAAGTAAAAAAGGTCTGGGAAAACCAGTTACCGTATCTGGGTCAAGGGCAGAAGTTAATCCAGGGGGAGGGATCTAGCAAGTAATAATTCATTTCAAAATAATCCAATAGAATCATATAAAACAATAGAACAGCCCAACATAATCAATATTTATATGACCACTATGTATATAATATCAAATCAATATATAAAAAAACCATAAATCAAATATAAGAAACAGGTCTTAAGGCGTAACTGCAACATGCTTGCGTCCAGAGTGACATGAATTATAAGGATGGTAACCGAGTCCGTTACAGTGATCTCCATCGTATGTTGGCATCCGAAAGCGTGTTAAGAGCTGAATAGTTAGCCTAAGAAACTGCCTATGAGGCGTAAATGAGTTTAGTGTGAGTGTCGATGAGCATTCTGCGAGCAGCAGTACCCCAAGAACTTCAAGATCTGGGGATCTGAGGCAAAGAGAAATGGACACCAGGAAGGTTAGGGATCCGTAAATGTAAAATAATTAATGTAATTAATATAGTAAAATAACAGAAATAAAGACGAAAATAGTAAACCAACTCGAGTTGGTTTACTATTTTCGTCTTTATTATCGTTAAACGCCTAGAAAGAGATGTTGTCTTGCCTATATACTGGGTTTTTTGGTGCTTACAGTCCCCAAGTGGGCATTTGAAGGCATAGACGACGTTGGCCTCTTTTAAAGCATTCTGCTTTGTGTCTGGAGAGTTTCTCATGAGTAGGCTGGCCGTTTTTCTGGTTTTATAGTAAATCGTCAGTTGTATCCTCTGATTTTTGTCTGTAGGGATAACGTTTCTATTAACAATATCTTTCAGGACCCTTTCCTCTGTTTTATGAGCTGTGGAAAAGAAGTTCCTGTAAAATAGTCTAATAGGGGGTATAGGTGTTGTGTTAGTTGTCTCTTCAGAGGTTGCATGGCGTTTCACTTTCCTTCTTATGATGTCTTCGACGAAACCATTGGAGAAGCCGTTGTTGACTAGGACCTGCCTTACCCTACAGAGTTCTTCGTCGACTTGCTTCCATTCTGAGCTGTAGCTTAGAGCACGGTCGACATATGCGTTAACAACACTCCTCTTGTACCTGCCTGAGCAGTCGCTGTTGGCATTCAGGCACATTCCTATGTTCGTTTTCTTAGTGTAGACTGCAGTGTGGAAACCTCCGCTCTTTTCCATGACTGTTACATCTAGAAAGGGCAGCTTCCCATCCTTTTCCATCTCGTAAGTGAAACGCAGCACGGAACTCTGCTCAAATGCCTCCTTCAGCTCCTGCAGATGTCTGACATCAGGTACCTGTGTAAAAATGTCGTCAACATACCTGCAGTATATGGCCGGTTTCAAGTTCATGTCGACTAAGACTTTTTGCTCGATGGTACCCATGTAGAAGTTTGCAAACAGGACACCTAGGGGAGAACCCATAGCGACCCCATCTACTTGCTTATACATATGCCCATCCGGGCTCAAGAAGGGTGCCTCTTTAGTACAAGCTTGGAGTAGTTTCCTCAGAATACTTTCTGGCATGTCAAGAGGAGTACAGGCTGGATCACGATACACTCTGTCGGCTATCATTCCGATTGTCTCGTCCACAGGTACGTTGGTAAACAGCGATTCTACGTCCAACGAGGCTCTTATCCCTGTGGCCCGTGCGCCCCGCAGTAAGTCCACAAATTCCTTTGGAGACTTCAGGCTGAAGGCGCAAGGAACATAAGGAGTCAGCAGGCCGTTGAGTCGCTTTGCCAATCTGTACGTGGGTGTGGGTATCTGGCTAATGATTGGCCGAAGTGGGTTTCCAGGCTTGTGTGTCTTGACATTTCCATACGCATATCCAGGTTTATATTCCCCAATGATCTTTGGCAGGTGGAGTCCGGATTTCTTGGCGTTCACAGTTTCGATCAGTTTGTTGACCTTTGCTTTCAATTCGGCTGTAGTGTCCTTCGTTACCCTTTGGAACTTAGTTTGGTCAGAGAGTATGAGGTTCATTTTCGCCAGATATTCGTCTTTTTTAAGAATGACTGTTACGGCCCTCTCGGGACGTAACGGGGTTCTTACTCTGATGTTGTTAGAGGAAGATATATATCCGTTCCCAAGCCAGTAGTGGCTATCAAGGGATGTGATCCGTGACGCAAGAAACTTAAAGGGAGTAGGGAAAGAAAGTTAAGAACTTAATATTATAATTATCACCATCACCAATTAAATATATAAAATCAAAGAGTGCACAGGGGGAGTGGTATTAACACTATACAAGGGGATTATTCACAATATAGTCTTCTGCTGAAGACTCTGGATCCAGAAGCTAGGTGCTGAGTTCTCGGTGCTTTCTTCGTGGCCTCACAACGTGTCCTCTGGGAATGCCGAGCCTACCCTGGCCATAGGTCAGCCAAAACACAGGTCCACTGGGGGCATCGCCGTGGAGGCCGTCAATCACAAATCCAGCCGGTCTGCTGGCAAGTTCCGGACCCGCAACGCTGGTCAGGCCACTCCACGGACGATATTAGGGTAAACACCCTAGACAGGAGTCTCGTGTGATATCACAAATCACTCTCCTGTCCTCAATACCCCAGTGGATACTCGTCTCCAATAGTCGGTCCCGGGTAATCCTTTTACCACCACTTCACTGGCAGACTAACACACCACAGTGTTCTTCCGGGGGGGCGACTTCACAACGGCTGCAGCAAAGTACAAGGTATGGAGACTGGCTGCCTCGGGTAGACTGACTCAACTCCCAACACAGAGGTCCCAGGTCGACTCTGTAAGCAGACACGTCATCAATAACTGGGACACACTAAGGCACCTCACTTACAGGCTCAGACACAAACGCCCACCTATCCACTCCATAGATGGCGCTGGTGTCTGAGCACCACCTCACCAGAGGTCAGCAGCGGCGGTGTAGAGTGCTGAACGGGACTGGAATCTGGCCCTTGTGGCCGGTATTCGCCGTCCTCACCAGGTGTCGTCGTCCGTTTGGCGGGGGTTTCGGGAGCTGACCCACAGATGGCGTGGTCGTTACTGCTCCGTGCTCGGACGCTGGATCCGGGTTCGTAACACCTCCCCACCAAAAAGAATTTGGTTTGGAGTTCTATAAAGAGAAACACAAACCAAATTAGTACGACGACACAACTCCAAATGGACACACATGCTTTATAATCTGGAATGGCGAGGCTGTCTCGTCCACAGAACTGTATGGAGGAAAAACCCTGGCACAAAGGGAGCTTGAAAATGGCAGGCGATGACCTGCCTGACGTAATCTTCCACACCTCCTCTGCGATGGCAAGCAGGGGCATCATCTCACATCTCTCGAGTAAGGATCGGTGTAGACACGATGAAGGGCGACTCGACACTTCCCTATGTCGTGGCACCGATGATGGCTGGTCACAGACGGCATTTCTGGTGCCGGTCCGGTAGTCCTTCAGGGAGACAGGAACCTGGAATACAGGGGTCTGATAATTCAGAGTGATCGCGACAGTGGGTAAGTCAATACTTACAGCATACCCTACTAGGTCCACACCTAGTCCCAACAGGGCTGCTTGCACACCGAAGATGGCATTCGCTCTGCCACCGTCAGGTCGACCAACGTTCCGCATAACGCTGCATTGAGGCTCAGCTATCACGCGGGGGGTGTCAACCTGTTGGAAACAGTCACTCATATTACCGTATTGCGTACCTCCTGTATCTACCATCGCCTTCCAGGTCCCTTCTTTGACTGCAACACTCACAGTGCACGTCTTCAATCCCTGGGAACTCTTCACGATGTTCATGGGAGCCATCATTTGTCGGGTCGTCCACCGGTCCTCACTGAGAGCACATACGAGAATCAAAAATACCGCTAAGAAACATTTGGTTACCTGAAGAATAAGCTTCCTGAGCCTGTAATGTCCATAACCGGCTATATCCACTAGCCTGGTTTGGACCAAAGAGGGCACTAGACCTTTCGAACACACCTCACATACCTCTGACGTCTGGGAATCTCTGGCCGGTTCCATGAATGCTGTACCTTGCCATACCGCAAGTACACCTCCGCCTTCTCTCCAGACTCGTTGGTATCCGTGGGTGTCTGCACACAAGGCCTCTCTTCTAGCTCAGGTACTTCTGCCATCGTAACCTCCTGTTCCTTGTCAAGAGAAGAATCAGGAGACACTGCTAGATAGCTGTCGATCTGCGGGTGAGAGGACAAATTAAACTTACTCAAATCCGGGTCTGTCTTTACCTGGACATTACCATTGCCTGTTACCTCAGACTGTGCTGTTCCGGTAGACTCGTCCGCCACCTTGGGAAGATTGATGCTCCAATCCGTCACCAAGTCGTTGGCTAGTACCACGTCAATCCCAGCCACAGGGAGGGTATCGACTACTGCCAACGCACATGTGCCGCTGAAATAAGGCGAGTCGAGATGCACCGGCACTAAGGGGGCGATATACTGCGTCCTAGGAAACCCAACCCAGGACAACCTCTGGTCTCCCAACCACACTTTATTACTCCCTCGGGTAACGAGCTCTTCACGATCAGGGACTGGGCTGCTCCACTATCTCTGAGCACTACAACTGATCTACCAGTATGATCACTCGATACATACCCGCCTGAAGTGTGAGGGGAAAACAAACTTGATCCTTCCTGTGTCGTCGTCGACTGGCTTCCTGCTGGTGGTGTAACACAGCTCATCATCATCACCTCCCTACGTGCGCTGCCACCTCTTCTGCCTCGGCACCTAGCAGCTACGTGCCCTTTCTGCCCACAAGTCCAGCACACCATATTCCTCCTCGGGCTCCGGTGTTTCGGACTGCTAGGACTTGTTCTTCGAGGGCTACTTGGGGGCGTCTTCTTAGCACTTTGTGGGACGGGTCTTTCCTCTTCATCATGAGGTCTGTCGAACCAGCGCTGGTAATTCCTTGGGACGTACTTAGCAGACGGCCTATGAGTCAGGATGTATTCCTCAGCCATTGTGGCTGCTGCACTCAAGGTCTCCACCTGCTGCTCTTCTAAGTATGTCTTGAGGTCTCCAGACAAACAATCCTTGAATCCTCGAGCAGGATCAGCTGCTCAAGGTCTTCCTTGGTCTCCACCTTCCGAGAGGCACACCATTCTTGAAAAAGTCGCTCCTTGATGGTGGCGAATTCGGTGAACGTGTGCTCTGAGGTCTTCTTCAGGTTTCTAAACTTCTGTCTATATGCCTCAGGTACCAATTGGTACGCCATGAGCAACAACCTTCTTCACCTTGTCGTAATCGCCGGAGTCGTCAAGGGATAACATAGAGTAGGCGATTTGGGCCTTCCCAGTCAAGACTGACTGTATCATGATGGCCCAATTCTCCCTTGGCCACTCCAAAGAGGCAGCGACTTTCTCGAAGGCTGCAAAGAACTTCGAAACTTCCCTCTCATTGAATTTGGGGACCATTTTGATATTCCTTACCGGATCGAAAATACTTGCTCCAGTTTGTCTCTGACCAGCGCCTAATCGTAATACTTCTAGTTCATGTTGTCTCTGTCTTTCTTTTTCTTCTCTCTCTCGCTGTTTCTCTTCCCTTTCTCGCTCTTCTCTCTCTCTTTCTCGTTCTTCTCTCTCTCTTTCTCTTCTCTTTCTCGTTCTTCTCTCTCTCTTTCTCGTTCTTCTCTTTCTTTTTCTCGTTCTAATTCTAGACGCCTCATTGCCAATTCTTTATCTTTCATCTCCATTTCTTTTATCTTTTAATTCTCGTTCTATTTCTAACTTCTTCCATTCCTATCTCACGATTTATCTCTAAGGCGCGCATTTTTGACTGTAAGAAAGCTAATGTTCAGCTCACCTGCATCACTGTCAATGTCGCTGCCTTTATCTTCCTTTTCCGTGGAAGCTATTTCTTCACCTTCCCTTGTACTAGGAGTCTCGCCTTCCTGTTTCTCTTCTGCCTTCAGGTGCCGGTGAACCTTGGACAAGATCTCCACACGGGAATCACTGGCACGGATCTTGATCTCCAGGTAGGAGCTCATCTAGTACAAGCTCTGGTTTGCTCAGATATTTAATCTGGCAAGACAGTCCACTCTGTTCAGAAAAGCCTGAACATCGTCCAGATCATCGATGGTAGCTTTTTCTGCCATTGTCACAGATGGAACACTCAACTAGCACTTAACACACTGCTTACACGTTAGCACTTAATGCACCGAGCACTGTTCTACGCCAATATTGCACTTTATCAAACCAAAACACTGCACTTGCCAATATTGCACGTAATCACTTCGGCACCGCACTACGCAATATCGCACTTAATCGCAGCGAACCCTTCGCTCTACAATATTGCACTGAATCACTGAGCACCGCACTACTCAATATTGCACTTAATCGCTTAATCACAGCAAGCACCGCACTGCACAGTATCGCCTTCGCTCTACAATATTGCACTGAATCACTGAGTACCGCACTACTCAATATTGCACTAATCGCTTAATCACAGCGAGCACCGCACTGCACAATATCGCACTAGTCACTGAGCACCGCACAGGACGTATAACGTCACAATCATCACAGGGGGAATTATATACAGGGATTACGCCACTTCACCACCCCTGTCAAACATACTTAACAAGGGGACGGATCCCGCTGGGGATGCCAATTATGTTACGGCCCTCTCGGGACGTAACGGGGTTCTTACTCTGATGTTGTTAGAGGAAGATATATATCCGTTCCCAAGCCAGTAGTGGCTATCAAGGGATGTGATCCGTGACGCAAGTAACTTAAAGGGAGTAGGGAAAGAAAGTTAAGAACTTAATATTATAATTATCACCATCACCAATTAAATATATATAAAATCAAAGAGTGCACAGGGGGAGTGGTATTAACACTATACAAGGGGATTATTCACAATATAGTCTTCTGCTGAAGACTCTGGATCCAGAAGCTAGGTGCTGAGTTCTCGGTGCTTTCTTCGTGGCCTCACAACGTGTCCTCTGGGAATGCCGAGCCTACCCTGGCCACAGGTCAGCCAAAACACAGGTCCACTGGGGGCACCGCCGTGGAGGCCGTCAATCACAAATCCAGCCGGTCTGCTGGCAGGTTCCGGACCCGCAACGCTGGTCAGGCCACTCCACGGACCGATATTAGGGTAAACACCCTAGACAGGAGTCTCGTGTGATATCACAAATCACCCTCCTGTCCTCAATACCCCAGTGGATACTCGTCTCCAACAGTCGGTCCCGGGTAATCCTTTTACCACCACTTCACTGGCAGACTAACACACCACAGTGTTCTTCCGGGGGGCGACTTCACAACGGCTGCAGCAAAGTACAAGGTATGGAGACTGGCTGCCTCGGGTAGACTGACTCAACTCCCAACACAGAGGTCCCAGGTCGACTCTGTAAGCAGACACGTCATCAATAACTGGGACACACTAAGCACCTCACTTACAGGCTCAGACACAAACGCCCACCTATCCACTCCATAGATGGCGCTGGTGTCTGAGCACCACCTCACCAGAGGTCAGCAGCGGCGGTGTAGAGTGCTGAACGGGACTGGAAACTGGCCCTTGTGGCCGGTATTCGCCGTCCTCACCAGGTGTCGTCGTCCGTTTGGCGGGGGTTTTGGGAGCTGACCCACAGATGGCGTGGTCGTTACTGCTCCGTGCTCGGACGCTGGATCCGGGTTCGTAACAATGACATATATTGGCGACTTGTCACCTCTCCTGACAACTATCTCCTTGTTCTCACGAAGGCTTTTAGCTGCCGCTTTGAGCTCGGGGGACAGCTAGTATGGTGCTTCTGTAATTGCCTGGATTCTTTCCTCCTTCTGCAATAAGTTCTGCTTGTCAGGTATCTTTGGTAGTGACCTTCTTTTATGTCTCGAGGTCGAATATGTCGTCCAACAGAATTTCCAACTCTACTTTCCGGGCCATCTCACTCGGTCTGGACATAACGTGACAGTTTATGCCCAGATTTAGGAGAGTGACTTCAAGGTTCAGGAAGCCATCTCTTGGTCGTGGAATTGCCGAATTAAATTCGTGTTAGAATTATTAATCTTACTTTTTCGGTCATATTTAATAATATATGTCTACAGGAAAGACTGCTACCAAAATATACTAATATATATATATATATATATATCTATATATATATATATATATATATATATATATATATATATATATATATATATATATATATATATATATATATATATATATATATATATACATATATATATATATATATATTAGTATATTTTGGTAGCAGTCTTTCCTGTAGACATATATTATTAAATATGACCGAAAAAGTAAGATTAATAATTCTAACACGAATTTTCTCGACCTTTCTTACATTTCTTTTCACTGTTGATGGTAATTCAAAGATCAATTCTCCAAAATTCATTTTTATTTCTAGTCTGACACGACACTTGAGCGCGTTTCGTAAAACTTAATACATTTTCAAAGACTTTAGTTTACAAACACACAACTGAAACTGAATAGAGCTTACACATCTTCGATTTTATATCTACATTTGGGTGAGGTGGATGAGGTGAAAACAAACTTTCAACAATGGGTATTGAATGGGTATTAAATTCAAACACAAGACAGAACACGAAACAATGGGTATTGAATGGAAGTAATTGTAGAAAGCCTATTGGTCCATATTTCTTGATGCTTCTATATTGGAGCGGAGTCTTGAAGTGGGTAGAATATAGTTGTGCATTAATTGGCTGTTGATTGCTGGTGTTGACTTGTTGATGTGTAGTGCCTCGCAGACGTCGAGCTGCCTGCTATCGCTATATCTATCGACGATTTCTGTGGTGTTTGCTAAGATTTCTCTGGTAGAAATCCTTAGAAATCTAATACTAGATAACAGACTGAACAAAAACCATCTAATTATCGCAAGGGACTTTAATATTGACCTCTGCGGGCCTGAACACCCTACTGCTGTTAGCTTCCTCAACTCTATGAATTCCTGCTTCCTCATACCCTTAATCACTAGACCAACTAGAATCACTGATAGTACTGCTACGACTCTAGATCACATCTGGACCAACATAACCTCTCTGCTTACTTCAGGTATAATCACCGATAGCACTACAGACCATTACCCCACATTTCTCTTAACTAACATTATCAAACCACCTCTTGAGTCAAGGGAGTTAAGCTTTAGGCTGCACAATGAAAGTGCTATAAACAATTTTATAACTGCTGCTGATAATGTCAACTGGGAGTCCGAGTTAGGTAACATAGGGGACATCAACCTAGCAGTGCAATCTTTTCTTCAAAAAACTCTTAGCCTTTATAACACCTACTGTCCTATGCTTACAAAACAAGTCACAAACAAAAGGCTTAACAATCCTTGGCTTACAAAGGGAATACTTAAATCCATTAACAAAAACACGACCTTGAGAAGAAGTATAGGTTAGGAACCGTCTCCAAAGAATTCTCAAAGAATTGCTCGTTATTGCTATCTAAGATAATTAGACGAGCCAAAACTAAATACTATGAAGATAAATTTACCCAAATAAAGAGCAACGTTAAAAAAACTTGGAGCACAATTTCACAAATATTGGGATCAAAGAAGATTTTAAATAACAAACCAACACTCCTGTCCAATAACATGGTCAGCTTTCAGCCTCTGATTCTGCTATTGAGTTCAATAGGTTCTTCTCTTCCATTGGGTCATCCCTTGCAAATGATATTCCATCTTCCAGTACTGATGTTAAGGACTATCTTACGGGTAACTATCCACAGTCTCTGTACCTAAAGCCTACTAATTCCACTGTTGTCAATGAGATAATCCTTTCCCTTAAAACCAAGTCTAGTGCCCTCGAGGAGATACCAACTTTAATTTACAAAAAAGCCTCCAGATCTTTAGCCCCTGCTATTGCATTGCTCTTCAACAAGTCACTTGAACTCCAAACCTTTCCAGACATTCTAAAAAAAGCAAGAGTAACCCCTGTCCACAAATGTGGTGATCTCACAGATGTTAACAACTACAGACCTATATCAATCCTGCCTAACTTGTCAAAAATATTTGAAAAACTAATCTACAAGCAGCTTTACTCTTTCCTAGCCAAACACAATATACTTAGCTCTTATGTCAATATGGCTTCAGACCCAAAAAAAGCACTAACGATGCACTTATTAGTATGATTAACTTGACTCACGCAGCTCTTGATAAAAAGGAGTTCCCTGTTGGGTTATTTGTGGACCTGCGTAAGGCTTTTGACACTGTCAACCACCAAAACCTTCTTCTTAAATTACATCATTATGGAGTCAGAGGACACTCCTGCAATATCTCAAATCTTATCTTACCGACAGGCTCCAATATGTTTCTGTGAATAATACAATTTCTCCCACCCTACCCATCAACATTGGTGTTCCTCAGGGCAGCATACTTGGCCCTCTCCTCTTTCTCATCTACATTAATGACCTTCCAAATGCCTCCCAACACCTCAAACCAATTCTATTTGCTGACGACACATCCTTCATTTACTCCAGTCCTGACCCCCTTGCTCTAAATGCCACAGTAAATACTGAGCTAAATAAAGTCCATCTTTGGCTAACTGCCAACAAACTCACCCTTAACATTGACAAAACGTTTTATAATATGTTTGGCAATAAATCCTCTAATCAAATAAATCTCAAAATAAACAATGCCCAAATTTGTAACAAATTAGATGGCAAATTCCTTGGCATTCTTATCGACCACAAGCTGAATTTCCAGGGACACCTTCTAAATATATCAAAAAAAGTTTTCAAAAACTGTTGGCATTCTTTCTAAGATCAGATATTATGTACCCCGCCCTTCCCTGGTGACTCTCTATTACTCCCTCATCTATCCATATCTCAACTATGGTATTTGTGCTTGGGGTTCTACTACCCAAAATCATTTACGTTCTCTAATTACTCAACACAAAGCTGCTATTAGAACAATATCCAACTCTAGCCTCAGACATCACTCGGTACCCCTACTCAAATCACTGAATATGTTAGATATTAAGTCACTGCACATTCTCTCATGTGTATTATACATATATAAAACGCTAAACTGTAATGTCAATCCTGACCTGAAAAGATTCATTGAAGGTTGTAACAGAACCCATGAGCACCACACCAGAAATAAATACAGTTTTGATATTCCTAGAGTACGACTTAATCAAACTAGAAATGCTCTTCAAATCAATGGACCCAGAATGTGGAATGACCTTCCCAACCATGTTAAAGACTGTACCTCTCTCAACCAGTTTAAGATAAAACGAAGCACTACCTAATAAATTCACTGTAACCTACCTTACCCCTCTGTTGTCAACCCATGTCTGTTTTTTTTTCAAAACAACGCTGTTTGAATGTAATTGTCTGTAATAATTTGTAATTGTATTTGTACTGCTTTTTCAGCTATGTTCCCCCTTCGTTTATCTCTATTTTATTTGTTCTCAACACATTTTATTCTTTATACCCATTAGTATTAAGCTTAAGTCATTATTGTTTTTCTTGCCCGAAACGCTTTGCGTAATAGTGGCTTTAGGCATTGTATGTACTAGCTCTATCTATTAATCCAACAAACTTTGTAAAATCTCTTGTATGTATGTACCTTACCTAAATAAACATTTATTTATTTATTTATTTCATTTACAAGAACTCTGTAGGGTAAGGCAGGTCCTAGTCAACAACGGCTTCTCCAATGGTTTCGTGGAAGACATCTTAAGAAGGAAAGTGAAGCGCCATGCAACCTCTGAAGAGACAACTAACACAACACCTATACCCCCTATTAGACTATTTTACAGGAACTTCTTTTCCACAGCCCATAAAACGGAGGAAAGGGTCCTGAAAGATATTGTCAGTAGAAACGTTATCCTTAGATAAAAATCAGAAGATACAACTGACAATTTACTATAAAACCAAAAAAACGGCCAGCCTACTCATGAGAAACTCTCCAGACACAAAGCAGAACGGTTTAAAAGAGACCAACGTCGTCTATGCCTTCAAATGCCTCTTGGGGATTGTAAGCCTCAAAAAACTCAGTATATAAGCAAGACAACAACATCTCTTTCCAGGCGTTTAACGATGCATAAGCAACAGGGATCCATTAAGGAACATATAGCCTCTTCTCACAGCCAAACCATCACCAGAGAAATCTTAGCAAACAACACAGAAATCATCGATAGATACAGCGATAGCAGGCGGCTCGACGTCTGTGAGGCACTACACATCAAGAAGTCAACACCAGCAATCAACAGCCAATTAATGCACAACTATATTCTACCCACTTCAAGACTCCGCTCCAATATAGAAGCATCAAGAAATATGGACGAGTAGCTAGGCTTTCTACAATTACTTCCATTCAATACCCATTGTTTCGTGTTCTGTCTTGTGTTTGAATTTAATACCCATTCAATACCCATTGTTGAAAGTTTGTTTTCACCTCATCCACCTCACCCAAATGTAGATATAAAATCGAAGATGTGTAAGCTCTATTCAGTTTCAGTTGTGTTTGTAAACTAAAGTCTTTGAATATGTAATAAGTTTTATGAAACGCGCTCGTGTCGCGTCAGACTAGAAATAAAAATGAATTTTGGGGAATTGATCTTTGAATTACCATCAACAGTGAAAAGAAACGTAAGAAAGATCGAGAAAATTCGTATTAGAATTATTAATCTTACTTTTTCGGTCATATTTTAATAATAAATATATATATATATATATATATATATATATATATATATATATATATATATATATATATATATATATATATATATATATATATATATATATATATATATATATATATAAAACTCATTGGGAAAACTAGAGACCCACGAGCTGCTAGTTTCCTGTTCCAGCGCCTCAGTGTCACAGTTCAGAGGGGAAATGCGTGCTGTATCCTGAGTACGCATTCAACCTCCGAGAAGCTGGATGAGGTCTTCGAACGCTGATTGTTTAATTGTTATATATATGTGTGTGTGTTCTCTGTAAACTGTAATATATATATATATATATATATATATATATATATATATATATATATATGTTGTTGAATATGACCTAAAAGGCGACTAGATGACTATGCATAAGCAACAGGGAGCCATCAAGGAACACATAATCTCTTCTCACAACCAGACCATCACCAGAGAAATCTTAACAAACAACACAGAAATCATCCATAGGTACAGCGATAGCAGGCGGCTTGACATCAGCGAGGCACTACACATCAAAAAGTCAACACCAGCAATCAACAGCCAATTAATGCACAACTATATTCTACCTACTTCAAGACCCAAAACCAATATGGAAGCAGCAAGAGGAAGTATGGGCCAATAGACCTTCTGCAGTTACTTCCATTCATATGTTCACGTATCCAATTTATACCCATTGTTTCGTGTTCTGTCTTGTGTTTGTCACCTCACCCAAAACTTTTGTACCATATCACCTCATCCAATAGAGTATAAGTACGAAGAATTTGTGTGTAAATTAAGTCTTCGAAAATGTAATATGAATTACGAAACGCGTTCAGGGGTCAGACAATTAAAAAATGAATTTTGGAGAATTGTTATTTTTATTACCACCGACAGTGAAGAAAAACATAAGAAATATTGAGAAGATTCGTGTTAGAATTATTAATCTTATCTTTTCGGTCATATTCAACAACATATGTTTACAAGAAAGACTTCTACCAATATATATATATATATATATATATATATATATATATATATATATATATATATATATATATATATATATATATATATATATATAGGTGTATACTGGCATCAGGTTTTCTTTTAAACTTGTCTCATTAAATATGACCGCAAATTCAGTATTTACTATGATCTGATTGAGGGCTTCTATCCCTCTATTTTCCTAGCTTCAGGGCTTAGCTGAAAGAGGAGTTCTCCAAAACTCATTTTCGTTATTTCAAGGTGAAGAAAAAAGTGAATTACTATTGAATGTATTACACTTATTTATACAATTTGCACAATGTTTCGAACCTCCATGGTTCATTCTCAAGTGAAAAGAAATTACAGAATTCGTTGATTTATACCTGACCCCATATGGGTATAAATCAATGAGTTCTGTAATTTCTTTTCACTTGAGAATGATCCATGGAGGTTCGAAACGGTTTGCAAATTGTATAAGTATAATACATTTTATAGTAATTCACTTTTTTCTTCACCTTGAAATAACGAAAATGAGTTATGGAGAACTCCTCTTTCAGCTAAGCCCTGATGCTAGGAAAATAGTTAGAGGGATAGAAGCCCTCAATCAGAAGATAGTAACTACTGAATATGCAGTCATATTCAATGAGATTATATATATATATATATATATATATATATATATATATATATATATATATATATATATATATATATATATATATATATATATATATATATAGATATATATATATATAGATATATATATATATATATATATATATATATATATATATATATATATATATATATGTATATATATATATATATATATATATATATATATATATATATATATATTAGTATATTTTGGTAGCAGTCTTTCCTGTAGACATATTTTATTAAATATGACCGAAAAAGTAAGATTAATAATTCTAACACGAATTTTCTCAATCTTTCGTACATTATGCTTCACTGTTGGAGGTAAATCAAAAATCACTTCTCCAAAATTCATTTTTATTTCTAGTCTGACGCGACACGGGCGCGTTTCGTAAAACTTATTACATTTTCAAAGACTTCACAAATACACAACTGATTAGAACTTGCGTTTCCCTGATTTTATATCTACATTTGAGTGAGGTGGGAAGGGTGATGTGGCATTACATTTGAGTAAGGTGGGAAGGATGATGTGGCATTAGAGGATATTAATAGGGTATTAAAAGTATCAACACAAGACAGAACACGAAACAATGGATATTGAATAGAAGTGTTTGTAGAAAGCCTATTGGTCCATATTTCTTGATGCTTCTATATTGGAGCGGAGTCTTGAGGTGGGTAGAATATAGTTGTGCAATAATTGGCTGTTGATTGCTGGTGTTGACTTCTTGATGTGTAGTGCCTCGCAAACGTCTAGCCGCCTGCTATCGCTGTATCTATCGATGATTTCTGTGTTGTTTACTAGGATTTCTCTGGCGATGGTTTGGTTATGGGAAGAGATTATATGTTCCTTAATGGAGCCCTGTTGTTTATGCATCGTTAAACGCCTAGAAAGAGATGTTGTTGTCTTGCCTATATACTGGGTTTTTTGGAGCTTACAGTCCCCAAGTGGGCATTTGAAGGCATAGACGACGTTAGTCTCTTTTAAAGCGTTCTGTTTCATGTCTGGAGAGTTTCTCATGAGTAGGCTGGCCGTTTTTCTGGTTTTATAGTAAATCGTCAGTTGTATCCTCTGATTTTTGTCTGTAGGGATAACGTTTCTATTAACAATATCTTTCAGGACCCTTTCCTCTGTTTTATGAGCTGTGGAAAAGAAGTTCCTGTAAAATAGTCTAATAGGGGGTATAGGTGTTGTGTTAGTTGTCTCTTCGGAGGTTGCATGGCTTTTCACTTTCCTTCTTATGATGTCTTCGATGAAACCATTGGAGAAGCCGTTATTGACTAGAACCTGCCTTACCCTACAGAGTTCTTCGTCGACTTGCTTCCATTCTGAGCTGTGGCTGAGAGCACGGTCGACGTATGCGTTAACAACACTCCTCTTGTACCTGTCAGGGCAGTCGCTGTTGGCATTTAGGCACATTCCTATGTTTGTTTCCTTTGTGTAGACTGCAGTGTGGAAACCTCCGCCCTTTTCCATGGCTGTTACATCTAGAAAAGGCAGCTTCCCATCCTTTTCCGTCTCGTAAGTGAAACGCAGCACGGAACTCTGCTCAAATGCCTCCTTCAGCTCCTGCAGATGTCTGACATCAGGTACCTGTGTAAAAATGTCGTCAACATACCTGCAGTATATGGCCGGTTTCAAGTTCATGTCGACTAAGACTTTTTGCTCGATGGTACCCATGTAGAAGTTTGCAAACAGGACACCTAGGGGAGAACCCATAGCGACCCCATCTACTTGCTTATACATGTGCCCATCCGGGCTCAAGAAGGGTGCCTCTTTAGTACAAGCTTGGAGTAGTTTCCTCAGAATACTTTCTGGCATGTCAAGAGGAGTACAGGCTGGATCACGATACACTCTGTCGGCTATCATTCCGATTGTCTCGTCCACCGGTACGTTGGTTAACAGCGATTCTACGTCCAACGAGGCTCTTATCCCTGTGGCCCGTGCGCCCCGCAGTAAGTCCACAAATTCCTTTGGAGACTTCAGGCTGAAGGCGCAAGGAACATAAGGAGTCAGCAGGCCGTTGAGTCGCTTCGCCAATCTGTACGTGGGTGTGGGTATCTGGCTAATGATTGGCCGAAGTGGGTTTCCAGGCTTGTGCGTCTTGACATTTCCATACGCATATCCAGGTTTATATTCCCCAATGATCTTTGGCAGGTGGAGTCCGGATTTCTTGGCGTTCACAGTTTCGATCAGTTTGTTGACCTTTGCTTTTAATTCGGCTGTAGTGTCCTTCGTTACCCTTTGGAACTTAGTTTGGTCAGAGAGTATGATGTTCATTTTCGCCAGATATTCGTCTTTTTTAAGAATGACATATATTGGCGACTTGTCACCTCTCCTGACAACTATCTCCTTGTTCTCACGAAGGCTTTTAGCTGCCGCTCTAAGCTCGGGGGACAGTATGGTGCTTCTGTAGTTGCCTCGATTCTTTCCTCCTTCTGCAATAAGTTCTGCTTGTAAGGTATCTTTGGTAGTGACCTTCTTTTGTGTCTCGAGGTCGAATATGTCGTCCAACAGGATTTCCAACTCCACTTTCCGGGCCATTTCACTCGGTCTGGACATAACATGACAGTTTATGCCCAGATTTAGGAGAGTGACTTGGTCCTCAGTGAGGTTAATTCCTGCAAGGTTCAGGAAGCCATCTCTTGGTCGTGGAATTGCCATAGGTCCTCCATATAATGTTGTTAGTTTCTTGATAATCCTTGTTTCAGTGCTGAGGTGATGTTGGTCTGTGAGGATGTCGAGGTGTTGTTCAATGCGGGTACGGATACTATGGTCGATGTTGCTATTTCTCCACTCGTTTGTAGCATGAAGTAGTTGCGTTTTTTTGTCTTTGATTTCATTCTCTGCCTTGTATATCTGATCACGAATCAGATCCTGGCGATATTTTATCGTGAAGGCAGTATATAGGCAAGACAACAACATCTCTTTCTAGGCGTTTAACGATGCATAAACAACAGGGCTCCATTAAGGAACATATAATCTCTTCCCATAACCAAACCATCGCCAGAGAAATCCTAGTAAACAACACAGAAATCATCGATAGATACAGCGATAGCAGGCGGCTAGACGTTTGCGAGGCACTACACATCAAGAAGTCAACACCAGCAATCAACAGCCAATTATTGCACAACTATATTCTACCCACCTCAAGACTCCGCTCCAATATAGAAGCATCAAGAAATATGGACCAATAGGCTTTCTACAAACACTTCTATTCAATATCCATTGTTTCGTGTTCTGTCTTGTGTTGATACTTTTAATACCCTATTAATATCCTCTAATGCCACATCATCCTTCCCACCTTACTCAAATGTAATGCCACATCACCCTTCCCACCTCACTCAAATGTAGATATAAAATCAGGGAAACGCAAGTTCTAATCAGTTGTGTATTTGTGAAGTCTTTGAAAATGTAATAAGTTTTACGAAACGCGCCCGTGTCGCGTCAGACTAGAAATAAAAATGAATTTTGGAGAAGTGATTTTTGATTTACCTCCAACAGTGAAGCATAATGTACGAAAGATTGAGAAAATTCGTGTTAGAATTATTAATCTTACTTTTTCGGTCATATTTAATAAAATATGTCTACAGGAAAGACTGCTACCAAAATATACTAATGTTAAAGTGCACGACCCAGCAGCAAGGAATCAAGCCTTCACGATAAAATATCGCCAGGATCTGATTCGTGATCAGATATACAAGGCAGAGAATGAAATCAAAGACAAAAAAACGCAACTACTTCATGCTACAAACGAGTGGAGAAATAGCAACATCGACCAGAGTATCCGTACCCGCATTGAACAACACCTCGACATCCTCACAGACCAACATCACCTCAGCACTGAAACAAGGATTATCAAGAAACTAACAACATTATATGGAGGACCTATGGCAATTCCACGACCAAGAGATGGCTTCCTGAACCTTGCAGGAATTAACCTCACTGAGGACCAAGTCACTCTCCTAAATCTGGGCATAAACTGTCATGTTATGTCCAGACCGAGTGAAATGGCCCGGAAAGTGGAGTTGGAAATCCTGTTGGACGACATATTCGACCTCGAGACACAAAAGAAGGTCACTACCAAAGATACCTTACAAGCAGAACTTATTGCAGAAGGAGGAAAGAATCGAGGCAACTACAGAAGCACCATACTGTCCCCCGAGCTTAGAGCGGCAGCTAAAAGCCTTCGTGAGAACAAGGAGATAGTTGTCAGGAGAGGTGACAAGTCGCCAATATATGTCATTCTTAAAAAAGACGAATATCTGGCGAAAATGAACATCATACTCTCTGACCAAACTAAGTTCCAAAGGGTAACGAAGGACACTACAGCCGAATTAAAAGCAAAGGTCAACAAACTGATCGAAACTGTGAACGCCAAGAAATCCGGACTCCACCTGCCAAAGATCATTGGGGAATATAAACCTGGATATGCGTATGGAAATGTCAAGACGCACAAGCCTGGAAACCCACTTCGGCCAATCATTAGCCAGATACCCACACCCACGTACAGATTGGCGAAGCGACTCAACGGCCTGCTGACTCCTTATGTTCCTTGCGCCTTCAGCCTGAAGTCTCCAAAGGAATTTGTGGACTTACTGCGGGGCGCACGGGCCACAGGGATAAGAGCCTCGTTGGACGTAGAATCGCTGTTTACCAACGTACCGGTGGACGAGACAATCGGAATGATAGCCGACAGAGTGTATCGTGATCCAGCCTGTACTCCTCTTGACATGCCAGAAAGTATTCTGAGGAAACTACTCCAAGCTTGTACTAAAGAGGCACCCTTCTTGAGCCCGGATGGGCACATGTATAAGCAAGTAGATGGGGTCGCTATGGGTTCTCCCCTAGGTGTCCTGTTTGCAAACTTCTACATGGGTACCATCGAGCAAAAAGTCTTAGTCGACATGAACTTGAAACCGGCCATATACTGCAGGTATGTTGACGACATTTTTACACAGGTACCTGATGTCAGACATCTGCAGGAGCTGAAGGAGGCATTTGAGCAGAGTTCCGTGCTGCGTTTCACTTACGAGACGGAAAAGGATGGGAAGCTGCCTTTTCTAGATGTAACAGCCATGGAAAAGGGCGGAGGTTTCCACACTGCAGTCTACACAAAGGAAACAAACATAGGAATGTGCCTAAATGCCAACAGCGACTGCCCTGACAGGTACAAGAGGAGTGTTGTTAACGCATACGTCGACCGTGCTCTCAGCCACAGCTCAGAATGGAAGCAAGTCGACGAAGAACTCTGTAGGGTAAGGCAGGTTCTAGTCAATAACGGCTTCTCCAATGGTTTCATCGAAGACATCATAAGAAGGAAAGTGAAAAGCCATGCAACCTCCGAAGAGACAACTAACACAACACCTATACCCCCTATTAGACTATTTTACAGGAACTTCTTTTCCACAGCTCATAAAACAGAGGAAAGGGTCCTGAAAGATATTGTTAATAGAAACGTTATCCCTACAGACAAAAATCAGAGGATACAACTGACGATTTACTATAAAACCAGAAAAACGGCCAGCCTACTCATGAGAAACTCTCCAGACACGAAACAGAACGCTTTAAAAGAGACTAACGTCGTCTATGCCTTCAAATGCCCACTTGGGGACTGTAAGCTCCAAAAAACCCAGTATATAGGCAAGACAGCAACATCTCTTTCTAGGCGTTTAACGATGCATAAACAACAGGGCTCCATTAAGGAACATATAATCTCTTCCCATAACCAAACCATCGCCAGAGAAATCCTAGTAAACAACACAGAAATCATCGATAGATACAGCGATAGCAGGCGGCTAGACGTTTGCGAGGCACTACACATCAAGAAGTCAACACCAGCAATCAACAGCCAATTATTGCACAACTATATTCTACCCACCTCAAGACTCCGCTCCAATATAGAAGCATCAAGAAATATGGACCAATAGGCTTTCTACAAACACTTCTATTCAATATCCATTGTTTCGTGTTGTCTTGTGTTGATACTTTTAATACCCTATTAATATCCTCTAATGCCACATCATCCTTCCCACCTTACTCAAATGTAATGCCACATCACCCTTCCCACCTCACTCAAATGTAGATATAAAATCAGGGAAACGCAAGTTCTAATCAGTTGTGTATTTGTGAAGTCTTTGAAAATGTAATAAGTTTTACGAAACGCGCCCGTGTCGCGTCAGACTAGAAATAAAAATGAATTTTGGAGAAGTGATTTTTGATTTACCTCCAACAGTGAAGCATAATGTACGAAAGATTGAGAAAATTCGTGTTAGAATTATTAATCTTACTTTTTCGGTCATATTTAATAAAATATATATATATATATATATATATATATATATATATATATATATATATATATATATATATATATATATAACAGTGAAAAGTTAACAATCAACTTGAGTGAACTGATCTCAAAAGCTTCATAGAAGGTTGTAACAGAACCCATGAGCACCACACCAGAAATAAATACATTTTGATATTCCTAGAGTACGACTTAATCAAACTAGAAATGCTCTACAAATCAAGGGGCCCAGAATGTGGAATGACCTTCCGAACCATGTTAAAGACTGTACCTCTCTCAACCAGTTTAAGTTAAAAACGAAGCTATACCTAATAAATTCCCTGTAACCTACCTTACCCTTCTATTGTCAACGAATGTCTGTTTTTTTTTTAAAAAAGCGCTGATTGTCGACATAATTGTATTTGTGCTGCTTTTTCATCTATGTTTTCATTTCTTGTTTTCATTCTACTCATTATGCTCAATTAGTATTAAGCTTGTCATTTAAGTTTATCATGCCCGAAACGCTTTGCATAATAGTGGCTTTAGGCATTGTTTGTACTAGCTCTACCTATAAGTCAACCAATCTTTGTAAAAAATTATTGTATGTATGTACCTTACCTAAATAAACATTTTATTTTATTTTTATTTTTTTTTTTTGAGTGCTTTCGGCTTGCTTTCAAGCCTTCAATGGCGGTGGCAGTAATGGAACTGCCAATGCCAGCACTGTGGCAGTGGAACCATTACCATGTCTCTTCAGTCAGTGGCAGAGAAGAAAGCGGAACAGAAACTATGAGGTACGCAGACTTCAAAGGAGAAAATCGGTACCAGTGGAAGATACACGATCATGACGACAGAAGGGAAATAGGGTAGGGGTTGGAGAGTGAGAAACAAGGTACAGTGAAGTAGCAACACCATGTTTTTTAATACAGTATATGGAATTGGGTAAGCTAAAACAGTATAAAAATATATAATAAAATAATGGATGCAGCTATGGAGAGTGCAAGATATTTTCCTAATTAAGTTTACAATTACCAACAATTATAAAATTGGATAAATGACATTATAAGTTAATGAACTAATATGCACTTTATTATACATTATTCTTAAACATTTTCTGATTTATCTCTCACACTCAAAATGTTTAACCTATCACCCAAATGCTCCATCCTGTGAGTTTTCATACGATGTATTTTGATACTTTCTTACAATGTACCTGTAAACATTTTTTTTAATTTTGCTAGAAATTACCTTCTTAAAATTATATGTTGGATTAAGGATCTCCCGAAATGCTATGAATGCTAGTGGCTTTACCAAGAATGTAAAACTTCAATGCTCTGTACATTGAAGTTTTAATTGCATTGTACATTTTAATGTACATTGCTCTGTACATAAACCCAATGTACCTTCTTGTATACAAATAAATAAATAAATTCATAAATATATAAATACAATGATGACAATCTCTTCCAACACTCTGGACACTCATGAATGTTTATCATTCAAATGCACTAACATGTGTGCTTTTATAGCTGAACGTGACTTAAATAATCTGCCACACTTATCACACTCAATAGGCCTTTCTTCTGTATGTACTAACATGTGACGTATTATAGCTTGACGATTTTTAAACCTTCTGCCACACTCATCACACTCTAAAGGTCTTTCATCAGTGTGCATCATCATGTGAGTCTTCAGATATCCAAGCTGACTGAACCTCTTCCCACACTCTGGACACTTATGAGGTTTTTCACCCGAATGCACTAAGATGTGTCTTTTCATACCTCCCAGACGACTAAACCTCTTCCCACACTCTGGACACTTATGAGGTTTTTCACCAGAATGCACTAACATGTGATTCTTCATACTTCCAAGCTGCCTGAACCTCATCCCACACTCTGGACACTTACGAGGTTTTTCACCAGAATGCACTAACATGTGAGTCTTCTTACTTGCAAGATGACTGAACCTCCTCCCACACTATGGACACTTATGAGGTTTTTCACCAGAATGCACTAACATGTGAGTCTTTATATATCCAAGACGTCTAAACCTCTTCCCACACTCTGGACACATGATTTTTTTCATCCGAATGCATTAACATGTGAGTCTTCATAGTTCCACGCTGACTGAACCTCCTCCCACACTCTGGACACTTATGAGGTTTTTCACCCGAATGCACTAACAAGTGAGTCTTCATATGTCCAAGCTGACTGAACATCTCCCCACACTCTGGACACTTGGGAGTCTTCATCTTCTTTATGATAGGTGCAGTTTGTGTGAAGGTTTCCTCCTCCGGATGACTGCACGAGTGGTGATGCTGGGAGACGCCTCACGGCGGGGCGTCAATGTTGAGGGTTGGGCAAGGCTTGAGTGTTGTTTCTTAGAGATAGACTTAATGTGAGCACTTGGCGGTCAATAGTGGGGCTTCTTCTTTATGATAGGTGCAGTTTGTGGGAAGGTTTTATGCTTATGTCTGGACACTCACCGTCCAGTGTTGTGATAATGGCGACGACGCTCACCCAGGCGTTCAGTGTTCTTTCTGGGGGTCATAGCCACACTTTACTTTTATAGCCACACTTTATTTTTCCTACTGCTTACTTTTGTTTGTAACTGGTTTCCTACATTTAATTCTTATATTTTCTTATTTTTTTCCAATTAAAGAATGTGCTTGCATATTTTCTTAAAACCTATATTGGCACTGGTCAAGTCGTCTACTGCAATTTCGGATACTGGGCTAGAAACAACTTCGTTCACTGAGAAGTTTGTACATACAAACCATTCAGTTCGTATATGCATCTGGTTTGTGTTCGCTGTTGTTTTCGTCTGAATAAATACATGGCACTTGTTCATATAATTAGCGCTTTAATTAACAATGCTTAGCGCACTGTTTGTATTACTTTGTTTTTTAACAAAGCGCTCTCGTATCAGAGAAGGGAAGGGAAGAAAACTCTCAGGGGGGAAAGCGCCAAGCCATAAAGACTATATAGCATTTGGATGGGGTCAGGTTAAGGATTTGTGATGGCATGGGGGGAGGGAAGGATGGTGCCCAACCATTTGAACGGTCGGGGATTGAACTCTTATCAGAGAAGACATCCATTATTAGAATAACAAGGTGCAAACCATACCCCTTACAGTTGAAATCTATTTATTTATATACACGAAGGTACATTGGATTGTGAGAGTACATAACATTTGTTAACAGGTACATTGTAGCAAAATTTGCATTGACAGAGTGGGTAGCACAAGATACAGTGTGAGTTTGAAACACATTTAGAAACAAGGCGCCGCCGAAGGAGGCTAATTTATTATGCACTCCAAACTCAACCAGTGAGTAGTGAAGCAAAACATAGATAACATGATCATAAAGTCTTAATCAGTCGTCAGTGGCTATTTTTACATTAACATTTACAACTAACTTAAGTAAAATAATACCGTAGTGTTTGAATGACAATGAAGGAAAGACCCAATACACGTGAAAATGTGTTATTAAACCAAATTTTGGGACGAACTTACATTTATCAAGGTTTATCAAATAGAGAGAAAGATCTCGGGGGTTAATATCACACCGAACCTGTCCCCAGAGGCCCACATCAAAAGGATATCATCAGCGGCATATGTTAGATTGGCCAACATAAGAACTGCCTTTAGAAATTTGTGTAAGTATATAACAGCTCAAATATCAAAGATTGATGTCTACTAAAAAGGGTAATTACACTTTCTATGGAAACAGTAAAGAACAACAAAACATTCAGTTAAAGAGATCCTACTAACCGCAAAATTATTCTTAATGAAGTTAAATTGACAAATATAATTAATTACGAGGAGAGACTACGGGAATTAAACCTCACGTCACTGGGAGACAGAAGAGTTAGAGGGGACATGATCACCACATACATGATTCTCAGAGGAATTGATAAAGTTTAGTTTAGTTCATTTATTTTGAATTGATAAAGACAGACTATTTAACATATAGGGGCACACGCACTAAGGGACACAGGTGGAAACTGCGTGCCCAAATGAGCCATAGAGACGTTAGAAAGAATTTTTCAGTGTTAGAGTAGTAGACAAATGGAATGCATTAGGCAGTGATGTGGTGGAGGCTGACTTCATACTCAGCTTCAAGTGTAGATATGACAGAGCCCAGTAGGCTCAGGAACCTGTACATCAGATGATTGACAGTTGAGAGGCGGGACTAAAGAGCAAGAGTTCAACTCCCGCAAGCACAACTAGGTAAGTACACACACACACACACACTAATGCCCTATTCACCTAGCAGGAAATTGGAATCTGGAAGTTAGAAAGCTGCTACAGGCTGCATCCCGGGGATGTGTGTGTCAGATAAAAATATATGTTGTTTAGATATGATGGAGGTAAAGAGGTCGAGAGTCGGTGCATTAGACAACCGACGCTTAGAAAGGCGGGGTCCAAGAGCTAACAGCTAAATCCTGCATCCTAAATTCTGCAATAATAAATCAAAATATTTAATACGCACACATACATGTTTTACATGAATTTGCCTGAGGGCGACCATCTCTGATGGCCTCGATGGGACAGGAAGTCGGCGGTTGCTCAAAGGCCTCCCCCATCCCCGATAAACCTGAGGATTTTTCCGGCTTGATTTTAAACGGAAGTAATGTCTTAGCATTTACGGCTTCAGCGGGTGGGCGGGTCCGTGAGTTTATTACACTATGAGTGTAATAAAGGGGCGGTGTGCAGGACAAATTCAGTTTCTCAATTTATTTCTTTATTATGCACCCCATACCCATCCCGTGGGCGGTGGTGTAAAGGATTACAGAGGCACATAATCGGTTCAGGAATTGAACCCTCTAGTTCATTTAGCTAAGCAAATAACAATCTTTTGACGCTAGTTACACAATTATTAATGTTATATATACATGTACACATACTCATACATACATGTACATATACATACGTATAAATAAATAAATATAAATCAATATGTTTATTCAGGTAAGGTACATACATACAAGTGATGTTACATTAATGGATTGATATATAGATAGAGCTAGTACATACAATGCCTAAAGCCACTATTACGCAATGCGTTTCGGGCAAGAAAAACATTAATATCTAGAACTTAATACTAATTGAGCAAAAAGAATAAAAAGTGTTGAGAACAAATACAAATAAAGATAAAAAAAAAGGGGGAACATGACTGAAAAGGCAGCACAAATACAATAGTTTGACAAACAGTGTTGATTAAAAAAAAAAAAAAATAATAGACATGGGTTGACAATAGAGGAGTGAGGTAGGTTACAGGGAATTTATTAGGTAGTGTTTAGTTTTTATCTTAAACTGGTTGAGAGAGGTACAGTCTTTAACATGGTTGGGAAGGTCATTCCACATTCTGGGTCCCTTGATTTGTAGAGCATTTCTTGTTTGATTAAGTCGTACTCTAGGAATATCAAAACTGTATTTATTTCTGGTGTGGTGCTCATGGGTTCTGTTACAACCTTCAATGAAGCTTTTGAGGTCAGGATTGGCATTACAGTTCAGCGTTTTATATATGTATAATACACAAGAGAGAATGTGCAGTGACTTAATATCTAACATATTCAGAGATTTGAGTAAGGGTACCGAGTGATGTCTGGGGCCAGAGTTGGATATTGTCCTAATAGCAGCTTTGTGTTGGGTAATTAGAGGACGTAAATGATTTTGGGTAGTAGAACCCCAAGCACAAATACCATAGTTTATGTATGGATAGATGAGGGAGTACTAGAGAGTAACCAGGGCAGGGCGGGGTACATAATATCTGATCTTAGAAAGAATGCCAACAGTTTTTGAAACTTTTTTTGATATATTTAGAATGTGTCCCTGGAAATTCAGCTTGTGGTCGATGAGAACGCCAAGGAATTTGCCATCTAATTTGTTACAAATTTGGGTATTGTTTATTTTGAGATTTATCTGATTAGAGGATTTATTGCCAAACAGAATATAAAACGTTTTGTCAATGTTAAGGGTGAGTTTGTTGGCAGTTAGCCAAAGATGGACTTTCTCTAGCTCAGTATTTACTGTGGCATTTAGAGCAAGGGGGTCAGGACTGGAGTAAATGAAGGTTGTGTCGTCAGCAAATGGAATTGGTTTGAGGTGTTGGGAGGCATTTGGAAGGTCATTAATGTAGATGAGAAAGAGGAGAGGGCCAAGTATGCTGCCCTGAGGAACACCAATGTTGATGGGTAGGGTGGGAGAAATTGTATTATTCACAGAAACATACTGGAGCCTGTCAGTAAGATAAGATTTGAGGTATTGCAGGGAGTGTCCTCTGACTCCATAACGATGTAATTTAAGAAGAAGGTTTTGGTGGTTGACAGTGTCAAAAGCCTTACGCAGGTCCACAAATAACCCAACAGGAAACTCCATTTTATCAAGAGCTGCGTGAATTAAGTTAATCATACTAATAAGTGCATCGTTAGTGCTTTTTTTGGGTCTGAAGCCATATTGACAAGAGCTAAGTATATTGTGTTTGGCTAGAAAAGAGTAAAGCTACTTGTAGATTAGTTTTTCGAATATTTTTGACAAGTTAGGCAGGATTGATATAGGTCTGTAGTTGTTAACATCTGTGAGATCACCACATTTGTGGACAGTGGTTACTCTTGGTTTTTTTAGAATGTCTGGAAAGGTTTGAAGTTCAAGTGACTTGTTGAAGAGCAAAGCAATAGCAGGGGCTAAAGATCTGGAGGCTTTTTTGTAAATTAAAGTTGGTATCTCCTCGAGGGCACTAGACTTGGTTTTAAGGGAAAGGATTATCTCATTGACATCAGTGGAACTAGTAGGCTTTAGGTACAGAGACTGTGGATAGTTACCTGTAAGATAGTCCTTAACATCAGTACTGGAAGATGGAATATCATTTGCAAGGGATGACCCAATGGAAGAGAAGAACCTATTGAACTCAATAGCAGAATCAGAGGCTGAAAGCTGACCAACGTTATTGGACAGGAGTGTTGGTTTGTTATTTAAAATCTTCTTTGATCCCAATATTTGTGAAATTGTGCTCCAAGTTTTTTTAATGTTGCTCTTTATTTGGGTAAATTTATCTTCATAGTATTTACTTTTGGCTCGTCTAATTATTTTAGATAGCAATAACGAGTAATTCTTTGAGAATTCTTTGGAGACTGTTCCTAGCCTATACTTCTTCTCAAGGTCGTGTTTTTTGTTAATGGATTTAAGTATTCCCTTTGTAAGCCAAGGATTGTTAAGCCTTTTGCTTGTGACTTGTTTTGTAAGCATAGGACAGTGGGTATTATAAAGGCTAAGAGTTGTTTGTAGAAAAGATTGCACTGCTAGGTTGATGTCCCCTATGTTACCTAACTCGGACTCCCAGTTGACATTATCAGCAGCAGTTATAAAATTGTTTATAGCAGTTTCATTGTGCAGCCTAAAGCTTAACTCCCTTGTCTCTAGAGGTGGTTTGCTAATGTTAGTTAAGAGAAATGTGGGGAAATGGTCTGTAGTGCTATCGGTGATTATACCTGAAGTAAGCGGAGAGGTTATGTTGGTCCAGATGTGATCTAGAGTCGTAGCAGTACTGTCAGTGATTCTAGTTGGTCTAGTTATTAAGGGTATGAGGAAGCAGGAATTCATACAGTTGAGGAAGCTAACAGCAGTAGGGTGTTCAGGATCGCAGAGGTCAATATTAAAGTCCCCTGCGATAATTAGATGGTTTTTGTTCAGTCTGTTATCTAGTATTAGATTTCTAAGGTTTGAGTTGAATTCAGACACATCAGTGTTAGGAATTCTATAGACTGCACCCACAGACAGGACAGACTCGGCACCCCTGACTCTGAAACTGGCGAAGATATACTCCCCACAGCAGTCTCTAGTTCTAATTATTTTTAAGCATGTTAGTTCTTGGTGGTAGTAAAGAGCAGTACCACCACCTTTCTTCATTTGACGACAGTTGTGAATTGCCGAGTAGTTAGGTATGTTAAAGAGTTCAGTAGTATCCTCTTTCAACCACGTTTCAGTAAGTATAATAAAAGAGAATTTGTTGTCAATAGTTTCAATCAAGGCACTAACATCATCGAAGTGTTTACCTAGGGATCTAACGTTCAAGTTGATTACAGAGATATTGTGATTATCTGTTAATACATTGTTTACATCATGTGCTGTAAAATATCTGCAATTTTGATCATTGAAGTGATGATTGTCATAGATAGTGGATAAGAGGTTTAGTTCTGGGTCTATACTTGTCTGCATAAAAAGGCTGTTTGCAGGAAAACAAGGCAAGAATGGCAAATTACAAAATAGAAAACAAAGAAAAAAATAGATTAAAAATTCTAAAGTAAAATAAACTTAATAGTAATTTTAAGTAAAAAGAAAAAAAAAACTTAATGGGTACTAGGAATGTAAAAAATTAACTAGAATAATTAATAACAATAGATGACAAAAAAGTAAAAAAACAATTATGAAATCTATAAGATGAAAAGCTTGCTTACTATACTATTATAAGTACACTATAGTTGAATACTAAAGTTACACTAAAACAAACTGAGGTAGTTTAAATAGAGATACACTCAGGAACACTGGATAATGAAGTTAATACTAGAGGACACAGGCAAAGCCAGTGTACTATGGAACATGGGAGTAAAAAGAAAAAAAGACAATAATAAAGATGACAATATTATTCTTTTTTTTTTTTTTTTAACTAAAGTTAAAACCTTTTGAAGGGAAAGGCAGAGCTAGAGTACACAAAGGTAGTTAAATGAGATTATAATTTGAATTCAGGCTATACAGCAGCTATCCCACAGTCACTGAGGAAAGAATTAAGGTGAGCTTCAGTGGTTATTGAATAGGTTTTTCCAGTGTCAGTCCTCCTAGCTATAATTTTACCATCTCGCACAAAACAGTGTTTAATTGTAGGGGAATTTTTGCAGAAACCACGCAGTTTAAAAAAGAGATTTTGCCTGCACCTGGTCAGACATTCATTCACATAAACAGTGGATTTACTAGCGACTGCAGATGAGATAAGATCAGTTTTGTCGGAGCAGCTATCTAATTTTAAACGAATTCGCCTGTTATTAGTACCAGATGATTTGGTACCCACTCTATAAGCTGATTTGATGTCATTATTTTGGATCGAATACCTTAACTTATCCTGCAATACCTTGATCACGATGGCAGCACAGTCTTCTCCATCAGTTTCTTGGGGAAAATCACGTGAAGAGATAATTACAGACTCAAGTAGTTTATGTTGGTCTGTCTCGTCTTGGGTAACAGTGTGTTGTTGTTGTAGGTTGTTCAGATGGTTCTCAAACTGTTGCAATATTTCTTCCTGTTTTTTAGTGGTTTCATCTGGATTAAAGTTAGTAACTGTGTTCTTGAGAAGGTTTAATTCTTGTTCGAGGTTGACGACTTTGGTAGATATATCTTGATTGTTCTTGAGTAAGTCTACAACTTCATTCTGCAAAGATAATAATGAGCCTTGCAGGTTCATTATTAAGGCCGACTGCTCTTTGATTACTGTCATTTGATCTTCATGTACTTGAGTTAATAACTTGAGCCAAGGGTTATCAACAAGGCGCTTGAAGTCAGAACAAGGGGCAGCAGCTCGTTTAAGTTGGTCCATATGGCTACATAACAGTTGCATGGCCCGTGTCAGAGACGGCGCTGCGCCCAGCTGAGATTGTTTGTTATTGTTGACGGGGGGATTCAATTCAATACCCATTGTTTCGTGTTCTGTCTTGTGTTTAGGAATTTAATACCCTATTAATACCACCTCACCCCGTCCACCTCACTCAAATGTAGATATAAACAAATCAAAGATGTGTAATTTCTATTCAGTTGTGTATGTGTAAGCTAAAGTCTTTGAAAATGTAATAAGTTTTACGAAACGTGCTCAAGTGTCGCGTCAGACTAGAAATAAAAATGAATTTTGGAGAATTGATTTTTGAATTACCACCAACAGTCAAAAGAAACGTACGAAAGATCGAGAAAATTCGTGTTAGAATTATTAATCTTACTTTTTCGGTCATATTTAATAATATATGTCTACAGGAAAGACATATATTATTATGAAAGACAAGAAAGCAAGGAATCAAGCCTTCACGATAAAATATCGCCAGGATCTGATTCGTGATCAGATATACAAGGCGGAAAATGAAATCAAAGACAACAAAACGCAACTACTTCATGCTACAAACGAATGGAGAAATAGCAACATCGACGAAAGTCTCCGTACCCGCATTGAACAACACCTCGACATCCTCACAGACCGACATCACCTCAGCACTGAAACAAGGATTATCAAGAAACTAACAACGTTATATGGAGGACCTATGGCAATTCCACGACCAAGAGATGGCTTCCTGAACCTTGCAGGAATTAACCTCACTGAGGACCAAATCACTCTCCTAAATCTGGGTATAAACTGTCACGTTATGTCCAGACCGAGTGAGATGGCCCGGAAAGTGGAGTTGGAGATTCTGTTGGACGACATATTCGACCTCGAGACACAAAAGAAGGTCACTACCAAAGATACCTTACAAGCAGAACTTATTGCGGAAGGAGGAAAGAATCGTGGCAATTACAGCTCAAAGCGGCAGCTAAAAACCTTCGTGAGAACAAGGAGATAGTTGTCAGGAGAGGCGACAAATCGCCAATATACGTCATTCTTAAAAAAGACGAATATCTGGCGAAAATGAACCTCATACTCTCTGACCAAACTAAATTCCAAAGGGTAACGAAGGACACTACAGCTGAATTGAAAGCAAAGGTCAACAAACTGATCGAAACTGTGAACGCCAAGAAATCCGGACTCCACCTGCCAAAGATTATTGGGGAATATAAACCTGGATATGCGTATGGAAATGTCAAGACACACAAGCCTGGAAACCCACTTCGGCCAATCATTAGCCAGATACCCACACCCATGTACAGACTGGCGAAGCGACTCAACGGCCTGCTGACTCCTTATGTCCCTTGTGCCTTCAGCCTGAAGTCTCCAAAGAAATTTGTTGACTTACTGCAGGGCACACGGGCCACAGGGATAAGAGCCTCGTTGGACGTAGAATCACTGTTCACCAACGTACCTGTGGACGAGACAATCGGGATGATAGCCGACAGAGTGTATCGTGATCCAGCCTGTACTCCTCTTGACATACCAGAAAATATTCTAAGGAAACTACTCCAAGCTTGTACTAAAGAGGCACCCTTCTTGAGCCCGGATGGGCACATGTATAAGTAAGTAGAAGGGGTCGCCATGGGTTCTCCCCTAGGTGTCCTGTTTGCAAACTTCTACATGGGTACCATCGAGCAAAAAGTCTTAGTCGACATGAACTTGAAACTGGCCATATACTGCAGGTATGTTGACGACATTTTTACACAGGTACCTGATGTCAGACATCTGCAGGAGCTGAAAGAGGCATTTGAGCAGAGTTCCGTGCTGCGTTTCACTTACGAGATGGAAAAGGATGGGAAGCTGCCCTTTCTAGATGTAACAGTCATGGAAAAGAGCGGAGGTTTCCACACTGCAGTCTACACTAAGGAAACGAACATAGGAATGTGCCTAAATGCCAACAGCAACTGCCCAGACAGGTACAAGAGGAGTGTTGTTAACGCATATGTCGACCGTGCTCTCCGCCACAGCTCAGAATGGAAGCAAGTCAACGAAGAACTCTGTAGGGTAAGGCAGGTCCTAGTCAACAACGGCTTCTCCAATGGTTTCGTCGAAGACATCATAAGAAGGAAAGTGAAATGCCATGCAACCTCTGAAGAGACAACTAACACAACGCCTATACCCCCTATTAGACTATTTTACAGGAACTTCTTTTCCACATCTCATAAAACGGAGGAAAGGGTCCTGAAAGACATTATTAATAGAAACGTTATCCCTACAGACAAAAATCAGAGGATACAACTGACGATTTACTATAAAACCAGAAAAACGGCCAGCCTACTCATGAGAAACTCTCCAGACAAAGCAGAACGCTTTAAAAGAGACCAACGTCGTCTATGCCTTCAAATGCCCTCTTGGGGACTGTAAGCTCCAAAAAAAAACAGTATATAGGCAAGACAACAACATCTCTTTCTAGGCGTTTAACGATGCATAAGCAACAGGGCTCCATTAAGGAACATATAATCTCTTCCCACAGCCAAACCATCGCCAGAGAAATCCTAGTAAACAACACAGAAATCATCGATATATACAGCGATAGCAGGCGGCTTGACGTTTGCGAGGCACTACACATTAAAAAGTCAACACCAGCAATCAACAGCCAATTAATGTACAACTATATTCTACCCACCTCAAGACTCCGCTCCAATATAGAAGCATCAGGAAATATGGACCAATAGGCTTTCTACAATCACTTCCATTCAATACCCATTGTTTCGTGTTCTGTCTTGTGTTGATGAAATTAATACCCTATTAATACCACCTCACCCCATCCACCTCACTCAAATGTAGATATAAACAAATCAGAGATGTGTAAGTTCTATTCAGTTGTGTATGTGTAAACTAAAGTCTTTGAAAATGTAATAAGTTTTACGAAACGCGCTCAAGTGTCGCGTCAGACTAGAAATAAAAATGAATTTTGGAGAATTGATTTTTGAATTACCACCAACAGTGAAAAGAAATGTACGAAAGATCGAGAAAATTCGTGTTAGAATTATTAATCTTACTTTTTCAGTCATATTTAATAATATATGTCTACAGGAAAGACTGCTACCAAAATATACTAATATATATATATATATATATATATATATATATATATATATATATATATATATATATATATATATATATATATATATATAACTGAAACTCACACCCCAGAAGTGACTCGAACCCATACTGCCAGGAGCAACGCAACTGGTTGTGTTCCTCACGTGTGCCCCAAAGAATGAGGAATGAGGTTGCTATGCCCAAGATTACCATCCGAGTGCCGGCGGTGAAGTGGTTCAAATAGCTTCGGCTATCACTTCCTTATGTCCGGTCGTGATGGTCAAGCGGATTAAGGCGTCCCTGTACATACCAGTTGCGTTGCTCCTGGCAGTATGGGTTCGAGTCACTTCTGGGGTGTGAGTTTTCAGTTGTATATAGTCCTGGGGACCATTGAGGCTTGTTTGCATATATATATATATATATATATATATATATATATATATATATATATATATATATATATATATATATATATATATATATATATATATATATATATATATAATGCGGAAAATCCACAGAGAAATATGAAATGAGGTGAACGTTTCGGCCCGCTAAAGCCTTTGTCAACACCAGACTGACTGAGTCAGTCTGGTGTTGACAAACAAAGGCTTTAACAAAGCCAATATATATATATATATATATATATATATATATATATATATATATATATATATATATATATATATATATATATATATATGCGAACAAGCCTGAATGGTCCCCAGGACATATGCAACTGAAAACTCACACCCCAGAAGTGACTCGAACCCATACTCCCAGAAGCAACGCATCTGGTATGTACAAGACGCCTTAATCCACTTGACCATCACGACCGGACAAAATGAGGTGATAGCCGAGGCTATTTGAACCACCCCACCGCCGGCACTCGGATAGTAATCTTGGGCATAGCATTTTACCAAATCACCTCATTCTTTGGGGAACACGTGAGGAACACAAATGCGAACAAGCCTGAATGGTCCCCAGGACATATGCCTCGGCTATCACCTCATTTTGTCCGGTCGTGATGGTCAAGTGGATTAAGGCGTCTTGTACATACCAGATGTGTTGCTTCTGGGAGTATGGGTTCGAGTCACTTCTGGGGTGTGAGTTTTCAGTTGCATATATATATATATATATATTTATATATATATATATATATATATATATATATATATATATATATATATATATATATATATATATATATATATATATATGCGAACAAGCCTGAATGGTCCCCAGGACAATATGCAACTGAAAACTCACACCCCAGAAGTGACTCGAACCCATACTCCCAGAAGCAACACAACTGGTATGTACAAGACGCCTTAATCCACTTGACCATCACGACCGGACATAATGAGGCGATAGCCTAAGCTATTTGAACCACCCCACCGCCGGCACTCGGATAGTAATCTTGGGCATAGCATTTTACCAAATCACCTCATTCTTTGGGGCACACGTGAGGAACACAAATGAGAACAAGCCTGAATGGTCCCTAGGACAATATGCAACTGAAAACTCACACCCCAGAAGTGACTCGAACCCATACTCCCAGAAGCAACGCAACTGGTATGTACAAGGCGCCTTAATCCACTTGACCATCACGGCCGGACATAATGAGGTGATAGCCTAAGCTATTTGAACCACCCCACCGCCGGCACTCGGATAGTAATCTTGGACATAGCATTTTACCAAATCACCTCATTCTTTGGGGCACGACAGGCATATTGTCCTGGGGACCATTCAGGCTTGTTTGAATTTGTGTTCCTCACGTGTGCCCCAAAGAATGAGGTGATTTGGTAAAATGCTATGCCCAAGATTACTATCCGAGTGCCGGCGGTGGGGTGGTTCAAATAGCTTAGGCTATCACCTCATTATGTCCGGTCATGATGGTCAAGTGGATTAAGGCGTCTTGTACATACCAGTTGCGTTGCTTCTGGGAGTATGGGTTCGAGTCACTTCTGGGGTGTGAGTTTTCAGTTATATATATATATATATATATATATATATATATATATATATATATATATATATGTATATATATATATATATATATATATATACATAGCATATATATATATGTATATATATATATATATATATATATATATATATATATATATATATATATATATATATATATATATATATATATATATATATATATATATATATATATATATATATATATATTTTGTGACGGTAAAGTGTTGGAGTGTTGATCTTCGGCGGTCCTCAATGGCAGGGGACAATGCGCTTTGTCACATTTACAGAAAAAAAAGAGACTGCTTGCCTGTTTGTCTATGGTAAGGTAATGGGAAGACACACAAAACACAAAGTATAAACAATGAAATTTTAATTACTCTAGAAAACAAGATATGAACAAAGACAATCCCTTGGCTTACGTAAAATTCAAAACAAGCCAAAAAACAAAACAACATGAATAATTAATAGTTGTGAAATTTACTCCAATATAAACTGAAGTGCAATACAATAATGATAATATAATCAGGTGCTGAGAATACTGGCTTAAGCTGCCACCTCCCTTAGTACACGACAGCCAGGGCTTTGTCTACCAGAGAGAGATGTCAACTCCTAAGAGCACAGAAATATTCTGAGGAATACGGCGTGTGCTGGCCCAGACGTCGACTCAGGTAGTGGGCGTGAGTGCAGGTGCAGGTGCGGTCGGCGATACACCAGCCAATCAGGAGCAGGCAGGCGGAGAATGGGTAGTTTGCTCGTTGAAGGCGGGCGGAGGAGCCAGCGTGTCTGGTGGTGCAAGGTACGCTTTGCTTCCTGGGCAAAACGTTTGGCGATACTGGTGGACGTATCTTCAATATAGTATCTTGTACTTGTAATGTGACGTGAATGATGTAGGGAAGAGCAGGCTCAATCTCTCTTGAAAGAGATTATCATCACAACTCTCCCCCAAAGCCTGCGGTTCCGGAAGAAGTTACGTCTTCATATGGTAGAGTGATAGGTGGAGTTGCCTCTACTTCATAGACTCTGGAGAGGGCGTCGGCTATGATATTGTCAGAACCCTTGATGTAGCAGATCTCCAGATTGAAATCTTGTATATATAAAGCCCATCGTAGAAGACGTTGGTTATTGAATTGGCCTTGATGTAAGAAGCGGAGAGGATTGTGGTCTAAGTAGATGGTGGTAGACCTAGCACCTTGTAGGTATGGAGCAAAGTGCTGTAGATTCAGGATGATGGAGAGTAGCTCCTTCTCGATAGTGCTGTAGTTCCTCTGGTGGGGTTTCAACTTGTAGCTGTAGTAGCTGACAGGTAGAACCTCCTCGCCTCGTTGCTGCATCAGGACACCCCCGATGCCAGTACCACTGGCGTCGACATGGAGGACGAAAGGCTTGGTGATATCTGGCGAGGCGAGAATAGGATTAGAACAGAGCAGGAGTTTGAGTTGTTCGAATGCAACGGTTTGCTGAAGGGTCCAATTATACCGTTGCTTTGGAGTGGTTAAAGTGATTAATGGTGTTGCTACCGTACTAAAATTATTCACAAACCTACGGTAGTAGGAGGCAAGACCAAGGAAGCACAGGAGCTGCTTCCTGGTGGTAGGTTGTGGATAATGCTGGATGGCTTGAGTGTGTGTGTCTAACGGAGCTAGGCTGCCACTCCCAATTACATGACCCAGATAACGCACTTTACCTTTGGCAAAGGTGGACTTGCCCAGGTTGATGATGAGGCCGGCTGTCAGGAGCTTGGCGAACAGTCGTTGCAGCTGGAGCAGATGTTCGCTCCAGGTGTTGGATGCTACGACGATATCATCCAAATAGGCGTACGTGTTATCCAAGCCCTGGATGACGCTGTTGACAGCTCTCTGAAAGGTGGCCGGGGCATTACATAGTCCAAAGGGAAGGCGTTCATACCTGAAAAGTCCAAAGGGAGTGATAAAGGCAGATATCTCTTTGGGTCGCTCTGTTAAACACACTTGGTAATACCCCTTGAGCATGTCCACTTGGGACAAGTACTGGGCATTACCAATGTCGTCAAGGATGTCATCTATCCGTGGCAAGGGGTATGCATCCTTGACAGTCACATTATTTAATTTCCGGTAGTCGGTGGAAAGTCTGACCTTACCTTGGGGTTTTGGCACCAAGATACAGGGTGAGGCCCAGGGGGACTCACAAGGTGTAGCCAGTCCATGATCCAGGAGGTACTGTACCTCAGCACGCATGACTTCCTTCTTGCTAGGGCTGATTCAGTAGAAGGGTTGACGAATCGGCCGGGTGTCAGGGAGCAGTTGGATGTCGTGCTGAGTTACATTACACTCTTGTGGATCATCTCGGAACAACTCCTGATGTTCTTTGAAGATTTTGATGAGAGGTGCACTATTATTGTCCTGAAAATAATTATGAAGATCAGTTAGGATTTCCGAATTGGGAAGCGCTGACTCCGTGTCAGTGCTTTCGGGAGGAGAAGCAGGGAAGGTCTCACTGTGGATGTATGGACCTTTAAAGGAAGAATATGTTATCAATACAGTGGGAGGAGTACCGTTATATAGCTTCAGGAGGTTGACGTGGCACAACTGGGTCTACCGCCGCCTATCTGGAGTCTCTAGAACGTAGTTGTGGTTGTTTCTGCACTCCTTGATGCGGTAGGGTCCTGAAAACCTGTTTTGCAAAGGAGAACCTGGGATAGGGAAATAGGCAAGCACGAAGTCTCCCGGTTTAAATTTCCTTACTTTGCTGTTCTGGTCGTAATGAGTCTTCATCCTCTCCTGTGCTTTCAATAGATTATCCTTGGCAAAGTTATGCACCCTCTCTAGAATGTGTTGCAGGTTTTGAAGAAACTGGGGCACATTCTGATGCTCACTGAAGGTGGCATCACGTAGAGAGTCTTTAAAAGCTTTGAGGGAAGTACGGCACTTACGTCCGTAGAGCATCTCATAAGGAGATACTCCTACAGACTCATTGGGAAGACTTCTAAATATGCACAGTATTAAATCTATTTGCTTATCCCAATCCTTAGAGGTTTCATTACAAAACTTCTTCAGGAGTGCTTTAATAGTCTGATGACTACGCTCAAGAGAACCCTGTGAAGCAGGATGATAGGGGCTGGACAATACCTGTGTGATGTTGAACTCTTCCAGTGTCCTCTTGAAGAGATCACTGGTGAAGTTGGTGCCACAGTCGCTCTGAACCTCCCTTGGAAATCCATACTGGGTGAAGATCTTCAATAAGTGTTTCACAACCGTAGCAGCCGTAATGTTCTTTACTGGAACTGCTATGGGGAATCTGGTGGTAGGACACAGGATGGTTAGTATATAGGCATTACCAGAACTGGTCCGAGGTAAAGGACCAACACAGTCTATAATAAGTCTGTGGAAAGGTTCCGCAGGCACCTGTATGGGAGTCAGTGGTGCTCTGGGGATAGAGATGTTCGGTTTACCTGCCATCTGACATGTATGACACTGACGTATTGTTTGACGCTATTTACCATACCTGGCCAGTAGTAGTCTTGACGGATTCCGTGGTAGGTCTTGTTGAAGCCGTAGTGCGAGAGTGCTCCGTGGGCCAGGTGTAGAACAGTGGGTCGCAGGCTGGCAGTAATCACTAGTTGTTCGACGTTGGCCCAATCGTCCTGCTCCTTCAGTTTACTGGGTCTATATCTGCGGTAGAGCAACTCGTTCTCTAGGAAGAACCCAGGAATACTGTCAGGTTGAGTCTCAGCCTGGAAGAATAATGGTGTCAAGGTAAGATCTTCCCTCTGTAACTTACGGAACTCCAACTTGGTCAGATTCAGGGGTAGTTTCTGAGGGTCTTGAGGGACAGCGGTAGCAGTAGAGTCAGCTGGCTGTGGTCGTGCAGCTTGTGCACGGGTGGTCACTAAAACCGGAGGAGAAACTTCATCACTCTCTTGAATCTTTGCTGGAACATACTCAAAGATGGGATTATCCATCACAGAGGTACACACCTGGGGTTTGTCCATGACGATCAGGTTGGTCGGTTGCAGGTCTTCTGCCAAGTCGTTGCCCAGGAGAAGTTGCACTCCAGGCATGGGAAAAGGCTTTTCCCTGATAGCGACTTGGACTTCACCGGTCACGAAGGGACAATCCAGGTGGACTCTGGCGAGAGGATAAGGAGTGGTAGCAGTGAGGTCAGTGATGAAGACGGTTTCCCCGGTGTAGGCGATATTGGGCACAGCTGATTTCAAAATAATTGATTGAAGAGCCGCTGTGTCCCTCAAGATCTTCAGTTTGAAACGTCCCTCCGGATCTGAACCGTTGGTAGAGACAGTTCCAGTATACAGGTGTTTACTGAAAAGAGAAAGATCATTAACATGAACACCAACATTCTTCACAGGCTTACCGGACTTAGGAGGAGTCTGTTTGGGTTTAGTGGATTCAGTAGTACCTTTGTATTGAGACTTACCACATTTATCAATGGTATGTCCATAGAGTCTACAATACTTACAGTACAATTGCGAGCCAGCTTGATCGGTACTCACTTTCTCGTAACTATACCAAGACTTCTTACTGGAAGGTGGTTCTGGTGTCAGCCGGTGGATGAGGCTGTAAGTGTCAGCCGACTTAGCACACTTTAGGTAGTCGGTTTCTTCTTTATCTGCTAAATATAGACGGACAGGAGGCGGCACACGCCTCAAGAATTCTTCAACTAGCATGAGGTTGACGAGTTCTGCAAAGGTAGAGACATGTGCTGCTTCCAGCCATTTCATAAAATATCTCCTTTTGGTATTAGCAAATTCGAGAAAGGTAGTGGTACTTGCCTTCAGGTGGTCACGGAATTTCCTTCGATAGTTTTCGGTGGAGAGAAGGTAGGCGTCCAACACTGCTTGTTTCAGAGTCTGGTAGTCATTCTCAGACGCCAAAGTACTGAGTGTAACTGCAGCTCTACCTGTGAGATGTACTCTGAGAAGGGTAGCCCATTGGTCGGCAGGCCAACTAAGTTGATTAGCAAGGGTCTCAAAGGTGGTGAAAAATACATCAACTTCTGTCTCTACGAATGGTGGCATTAACTTACTTGCATGTGAGATATTGAAACTGACAGGAAGACTGGCGGTAGCTTGCTGGCGTTGAGCGAGGTGTGTAGTTTTCAACGCGAATTCTTGTTGACGACATTCCATAGCCATAGCTGCTTGTTGTTTGTCATGCTCGCGTTGCATCTCCAGGTGGCGTTGTTTTGCTTCAAGCTGTATTCGCTCACGTTCACGGAGTGTTGCAATCTCACGTTCCTTGAGGGCGATTTCACGTTCCTGTTCTTCTTTCCTCAAGGTGGCTTCCTCTTTCCTCAGTTGTAGAGCTTCTTTTGCCAGGGCAGCTTCTTGTTCTTTGAGGGCGATTTCACGTTCCTGTTCTTCTTTCCGTATGGCAGCCGCTTCCCTTTGCTGCTCTCGTTCGATCTTGGCCAGCTCTAGTTTGAGTTTCATCGTTGCCAAATCAGGTTTATCTGCAATAGAGTAAGTTTCGTGAGTTTCAGAGTCAATCTTACCTTCCTCTAACAAATGATCCAGGAACAGGTTATGCAGTTCATTTTTGTTGACTCCATGGGGAACATCTAGCTGATACTCGTGTGCAAGAGCTTGTAATTCGATCCTCTTGGGACGACTTAAGTTCCCTATTTCACCTGCTGGATCTACAAGGAAAGTTTGGAGACGAAACATGGTGAAATTAGCAAATAAATGCACAACAAATATACTGTTGTGATATGGTGAATGTCAGAAACAGGACAACGTGGCAACTGGTACCTATCCTGTGGAATCGTTAACAATTAATGTTAATTTCAAGATGGTAAATGATAAATAAATCAAGATCGCAGGAAATCTTGTACCCGGTACTTAATGTAAGAGGATAAGGGCAAGAAAATCCTACTAAGTAAGCGAAACTGAGTTTCTAAAACAAATGAAACATTTAATTGCCTCAAAAGTGAATTAGGTAGTCCAAGAATGTAGGAATACCTTGCCGAGTCTCTATAGGACATAAGCAAGTTTTTCCCACTGAAATGAAATATGATACTTACAGAATTAGCGAACTTTTGTGCTCTGAAAAAAGAACGCTAATTCCCTACATAGGTAAATATCATCAATACTGACCGACGTGTAGGGGTGCGAGGTGTCAACTGGTGACGAGAACTGCTGCTGAGGTCCCAATTCAGCAACTAACCATTTACCTTATCCCTCTTATCTTTACCTTTACCTGCCTTACCATTTACCTAATGTTCTCTCATTCATATAATTTCCTAAATAATCCATCAAGTCTCCATGCACTTATGCAAGCATCTACCTCAGTTTCATTGTAAAATTTTACTCTTAAATCTAATCTTACCCTATTCCATTTAAATTGTAAATTTAATTGTATTGATCTATGTCATTTATTGAAATCAATTATTGATCTCATTTTGTTCTTTTAATTAAGTTCAATCTAATTATAGGTTAAAACTAAGCTAATTAAAATTTATTATCTTTAAGATTATTTTACTTTACAATTATTATTTGTCATTTTTTTTTTTTATATAATCATCTTGACAGTCTCTACTGATTTTTTTGTTCTCTCCACCAAACTTGTGTATCCTCCATGGCTATCTAGTGACCTTTATTCTACCTCTAATTGTTTCAATTCTTTTGTTTACTTGCATTTATTGTTGTGTTTTGCCATAATTATTCTCTAATTTTATTAGACTCAATACTTTGTAAGTTCTTATTGTATTGTTATATTATTATATTGTTGTGTTTTGCTATAATTACTTTCTATTTTACAGCAGATTTAGTTTTCATCTGTTCCGGAAATTGCTTATCTTATTGTATCGTGACATTATCTTATCTATATGCTTACTGATATTGATCCAGATCGAAATCTTCTGTCCCATATCCACACAAATCAGTACATTGATCATCATTATTGCAGGTATTACACAGCAAATTTTGCAAAAATCAAACTCCTAAATAGCACCTGCTTATCAGTTTACAACCAAAATGTTAGGTCACTTGGTAAACATTTTGATGATATAAATGCACTTCTTACAGCACTAGGTACTAAATTATCTTTCATCATTTTAACAGAAACTTGGCTAAGTAATGACTATACCCAACTCTACAATTTAGCTGGTTATAAAGCCATTCATAACTGCAGGCCTAATAAAAAAGGTGGCGGTACAGCAATATATTACAAAGATACCTTCACTTGCAATAGTGTCATTAGTGAGAGACGACTATTGTGAATATACCTTCGCCAAGTTCTCCAGTAAATCCCTTAAATCCTCCCTGATAATCGGTGCCATCTATAGATTTCCTAATACCAACATAGCTTTATTCTCTGACAATGTAAGGAATCTTATCATAAATAACAATCTCAACAAAAATCACATTATTCTGGGAGGTGATTTCAATATTGACCTGGGTCTTCAAAACAACCCTCAAGTTGACTATTTCCGTAACAGCATGCACTCCTGTATGCTAATCCCCACAATCACCAAGCCCACCCGAGTCACTCAAACATCTGCCACTACCCTGGATCACTTATGGACTAATATAACAGCTCCCCTTACATCTGGGGTAATCTATGACAGAACAACTGACCACTATCCTACTTTCCTCATAGCAAACATTGACACATCACCACCAGAAACCAAAAAACTTTCTTTCAGGCTACATAGTGAATCAGCTTTAGGCAATCTCTCTAATGCACTTCACAATACTAACTGGGAATCTGAATTTAATAATTCACAGGATATAAACTCATCAACTAACCTCTTTCTCTCCAAAACTCTAAGCCTCTACAACACTCACTGTCCCCTCCTTACCAAACAAGTAACTGATAAAAGAAAAAATAACCCGTGGCTCACAAGTGGCATAATTAAATCAATCAACAAAAAACATGAATACGAAAAGAAATTTAGGAGTGGCCTAATTTCAATGGAAGTAGTTAAAAGGTACTCATCAGTGCTTACCAGTATCATAAGAAAAGCAAAACTTTCATATTATGAGACTAGATTCAAAGAAGCAAAAGGCAACATGAAAAGCACATGGAATACCATCTCTAACATCCTGGGAACTAAACAACACTCCCACAACCAGATAACACTCTCTAAGGATGGCCTTACACTGTCATCTGACTTAGAAATGGCGAATGAATTTAATAGCTTCTTTTCATCGATTGGTGCTAACCTTGCAAGTAAAATCCCACAGACTCAGACACATATCAACACATATCTCTCAGGCAGCTATCCAAACTCTCTTCTCCTCTCACCAGTCAGCCCGTCATATGTTGTGCCCATCATACACTCACTAAAAACCAAAACTGGGAACATCAGTGAAATCCCATCCATTGTATACAAGAGCGCCTCCCATGCCCTTGCACCACCTATAGCTCTGCTGTTCAACAAATCCCTTGAGTGTCATACCTTCCCTGATATCCTTAAAAACGCAAGAGTAACGCCAGTTCATAAAGGAGGTAATCCGTCAGACATAAACAACTATAGACCAATATCGAACCTACCCATACTATCAAAAATATTTGAAAAAATTATCTACAAACAGCTCTACTCCTATCTCGTAAAATTCGACATTCTTAGCCCCTGTCAGTTTGGCTTCCGCTCTCAAAAGAGTACCAACGATGCAATTATTAGTCTCCTTGATATAATTTACTCTGCCCTTGACAAAAATGAGTTTCCAATTGGACTCTTCATTGACCTGAGAAAGGCCTTTGATACTGTTAATCACGATTACCTCTTATGTAAACTCCATCATTATGGAATCCGAGGCCATGCACTGGACTATATCCAATCCTATCTTAGTGATAGACACCAATGTGTAGCCATCAATAATATAATCTCTCCCATTCTACCAATAACCGTTGGAGTGCCTCAGGGCAGCATCTTGGGACCCCTACTATTTCTTATATACATTAATGATCTGCCTAATGTCTCTAACATTCTGAAACCTATTTTGTTTGCTGATGATACTACCCTCATTTACTCCAACCCCAACCCACATACACTAAATGATGTTGTTAATAATGAACTAAAAAAAGTCCACTTATGGATGTCAACCAACAAACTAACACTCAACATAGACAAGACCTACTACATCCTATTTGGAAACAAATCTACAAATGCAATTCAGATTCAGATTGACAATGTAAACATTAGCAATAAAAATGATGGAAAGTTTCTTGGCATATTCCTAGACAAGAGACTCAACTTCAGTACCCACATACAACACATATCTAAGAAAGTCTCTAAAACAGTTGGTATACTCTCCAAAATCAGATATTATGTTCCTAACTCTGCTCTCATCTCTCTATATTATGCACTAATCTATCCCTATCTCAACTATGGTATCTGTGCATGGGGTTCAACCACTGCAAACCACCTCAAGTCCATCATCACCCAGCAAAAATCTGCTATCAGAATAATATCAAATTCTGCTTTCAGACAGCACACAGCCCCCTTGTTTAACTCCCTAAACATGCTAAACATAATCTCACTCCACAAATTCTCTTGTGTCAACTACATTTACAAAACCCTGTTCTTAAATGCAAATCCTTGTCTGAAACTCTTCCTGGACAGATGTAATAGGACCCATTATCACCACACCAGAAATAAATATCTCTTCGATATCCCCAGAGTTAAACTTAATTTGTGTAAACACTCTATGCAAATAAAGGGACCCAGTTTATGGGACTCACTCCCTACTGAATTGAAAAGCTGTCCAACTTTTACATCATTCAAAATCAATACTAAAAAGTACCTAATTTCATCTTCATAGTTTTTCTCTTTTTGCCTTAAAATTGCACTGTATCTATTGCTACCCAATCTCCCAACCTTTTTGTTCCCAATTTGAACATCTTTACCATTGAGATCATTGCTGTTTTCTTATATGTGCTGCCATTCTATTGTATGGTGTTTATAAATCTTGTTTATCTGTATCTCTTGCTACCCAGTCTCCCAATCTTTATGTACCCATTCTGAACATCTTTACCATTGTGATCACTACTGTCTTATATGTGCTGTCAATCTGCTGTATGGTGTCTATTAATCTTGTTTAAATTACTAATCAAGCTGTCAATGTAATCAATCAGAGCTTTAACTTAACAATGTGCTTTAATATACTTACTTATCTCTCTCATCTCATTTTTCTCTTGTAATGTATCTTTCATTTATCAATTCTGATTGAAATTACCTACTTAAAATTATCTGCTAGATTCAGGACCTGCCCGAAACGCTGCGCGTACTAGTGGCTTTACAAGAATGTAAATACTGTACTATCCAATGTATTCTCACAAACCTAATGTACCTTCTTGTATATATATAAATAAAATAAAATAAAATAAAATAAATAAAATAAAATAAACTGGATATAACTCAATTTTTCTCTACTATATATAACACTGGGATCGATTCTAAGATTATGGAACATGAACAAAATATTATTGCTGGTGAATCTCGTGAGGAGGAGTCCTTCGTGTTAGTTATATATCAAATCAAATCAAATCAAATGTTTATTTAGGTAAGGTACATACATACAAGAGATTTTACAAAGAGTGATGGATTTATAGTTAGGGGCTAGTACATATAATGCCTAAAGCCACTATTACGCAAAGCGTTTCGGGCATGAAAAACTTTAATGACTAAAGCTTAATACTAATTGAGCATAAAGAGTAAAATGAAAACATGGAATGAAAACATAGCTGAAAAAGCAGCACAAATACAATTCTGTCGACAAACAGCGCTCTTTAAAAAAAACAGACATTGGTTGACAATAGAGGGGTAAGGTAGGTTACAGAGAAATTATTAGGTATAGCTTCGTTTTTGTCTTAAACTGGTTGAGAGAGGTAGTCTTTAACATGGTTGGGAAGGTCATTCCACAATATGGGTCCTTTGATTTGTAGAGCATTTCTAGTTTGATTTAGTCGTACTCTAGGAATATCAAAACTGTATTTATTTCTGGTGTGGTGCTCATGGGTTCTGTTACAACCTTCTATGAAGCTTTTGAGGTCAGGATTGGCATTACAGTTTAGCGTTTTATATATGTATAATACACATGAGAGAATGTGCAGTGACTTAATGTCTAACATATTCAGAGATTTGAGTAGGGGTACCGAGTGATGTCTGGGGCCAGAGTTGGATATTGTCCTAATAGCAGCTTTGTGTTGAGTAATTAGAGGACGTAAATGATTTTGGGTAGTAGAACCCCAAGCACAAATACCATAGTTGAGATATGGATAGATGAGGGAGTAATAGAGAGTCACCAGGGCAGGGCGGGGTACATAATATCTGATCTTAGAAAGAATGCCAACAGTTTTTGAAACTTTTTTTGATATATTTAGAATGTGCCTCTGGAAATTCAGCTTGTGGTCAATGAGAATGCCAAGGAATTTGCCATCTAATTTGTTACAAATTTGGGTATTGTTTATTTTGAGATTTATTTGCACATTCTCTGCTTGAACTAAGAACTTACAATACAATACAATACAATACAATACAATTTTATTTAGGTAAGGTACATACATACAATAAATATTTACAAGGATTGTTTAACTTATAGGTATAGCTAGTACATACAATGCCTAAAGCCACTATTACGCAAAGCGTTTCGGGCATGATAAACTTAAATGACAAGCTTAATACTAATTGAGCATAATGAGTAGAATGAAAACAAGAAATGAAAACATAGAAGAAATGGCCCACTGCCTTTTGACGAAAGGCGGTGGAGTTTCTGATGGGGAAGGAAGAGACAATTGCGCATCGCGTCCCGCAGGCGCGGTGCGGCCAGCCTGGGTGGCATAAAAGGCGCACGAAGTCAGGTCTCGCTCTCACTCCCACTCCCGTCCCGGACCACGATTCACGAAGCGGCTCCACGCTCAGCACCACGCCTCATCGACACGTGGGCCAGTACCCTTACCACTTCTACGTTCTGTTTACTGTGTACACGAGATTTCTCAAGCAAATGGACTCCATCCCCGCTACCTTGGTCCCAGACCTGATCTTCCCTGATCCGTTGGGGCCTTCCACATCACAGGCCGGTACCGCAGGGGCCCCCTGCCCTACCCAGCAAACCCTAAGGTAAGAGAGTTTCCTGTACAAGTTAGTCAGGACTACCCCCAGTGCTGGCGTGTGTTTGCGCCGTCCCTCGCGGCCCGTCGTGCCGCTTAGGTAGTTCCCTAGGGCCTGCCGCCTGTTTGCCTCCCTGGGGTTACAGGCGCGCCTCCAGGTCGGGACTGGTGCGCTGGTTATCTGCGGCGACTTCTTCTGGCCAGGTTTCGGCGATCCGGTGCCCTGGGGCCCGGCCCCCTTTTGCATGCTCGGTGGACCATTCGTCCCAGGCAGGTCCTCCCCGGTTTGCTATGCCCTAGGCTTGCCTAGGGGCCTTGTTTCGCCCGCGCCTGGCCGTGCGTGCACGGCCAGGCTCCTTCTGTGGTCTGGCATCGCCCTCTGTGGCGACGCCACGCGGCGGTTTCCAGGGCTCTGAGCCCTGGGGCCCAAGCCGGTAGGCGGCGCCCACGTGGCTTGGAGCTCGGCGAAGCTCTCGCCCAAGGATGCCCTTCCTTTCCTTCCCCGTCCCAGGCGTTTTTCCCTGGAACCTGGTTTGTTGCGCCTTCTAGGCTTGGTTGCAGGGGCCAGGGTTCGTGATGCGCTTGGCCGTGCGTGTCCGGCCAGGCTCCCTGCGAGCGTCCTGGCGTCTCCCGGGTGGCGACGCCTCCTGGCCGGATTTTCCTTTTCTAAGTTGTCTTTGTCCCTAGGGCCCGACTCTAGGGGTCCATGCCAAGGTCGGCATCACCCACGTGGCATGGCGCTCCGATGAGCGCTTGCCTTGGGCTGTGTACGCTTCCTTCCTGTCCTTCTCCCTTTTCGCCCTCGGGCAGGCGACGCCTTTGTGGCGGCGGTGCCCCGGTGGGTAGGCCCACCACTTTATTGTTAACGGCTTCCTTGCGTCAGCCGGCGCCGTCCGGCATGTTCTTCTTCAGACGTTTGACTGGTCGGTGTTGCCCTGCTTGTTCGTCCAAGTTGTTTGTACGTCCGGTGTTGCTCGTTTTGTCCGTAACTAGGCGTTTTGTCTGGCTGGCGTAGACCAGCCTGTTCGCCCTAGACGTTTGTCTGGCTGGTGTAGCACAGCCTGATTGTCCTGTAGTTTGTCTGGCTGCTGTAACCCAGCCTGTTCGTCCTAGACGTTCGTCTGGCTGGTGTAGCCCAGCCTGTTCGCCCCTGACGTTCGTCTGGCTGGTGTAGCCCAGCCTGTTCGTTCATAGACGTTGTCTGGCTGGTGTAGCCCAGCCTGTTTGTCCTGGCGTTTGTCTGGCTGGTGTTGCCCAGCCTGTTCGTTCATAGACGTTGTCTGGCTGGTGCACAGCCTGCTTGTCCTCGTCCCCAGATTGTTCGTCCCAGTTGTTGTCTGGCTGGTGTAGGCCAGCTTGTTCGCCCCAGACGTTTGTCTGGCTGGTGTAGCCCAGCTCGTTCGTCCCAGACGTTTGTCTGGCTGGTGTAGCCCAGCTCGTTCGCCCCAGACGTTTGTCTGGCTGGTGTAGCCCAGCTCGTTCGACCCAGACGTTTGTCTGGCTGGTGTAGCCCAGCTCGTTCGACCCAGACGTTTGTCTGGCTGGTGTAGCCCAGCTCGTTCGCCCAGACGTTTGTCTGGCTGGTGTAGCCCAGCTCGTTCGCCCAGACGTGTGTCTGGCTGGTGTAGTACAGTTCGTTCGTCCCAGACGTTTGTCTGGCTGGTGTAGCCCAGCTCGTCCGCCCAGACGTGTGTCTGGCTGGTGTAGTACAGTTCGTTCGCCCCAGACGTTTGTCTGGCGGGTGTCGCCCATTCGTTCGTCCCAGACGTTTGTCTGGCTGGTTTAGCCTGCTTGTTCGTCCCAGTCGTTTGTCTTGCTGTTGAAGTCAGTTTGTTCGTCCCAGTTGTTTGTCTGGCTGGCGTTCCCAGCTTGTTCGCCCCAGTCGTTGTCTGGCTGTTGCAGCCCAGCGTGTTCGTCCCAGTTGTTTGTCCGGTCGGTGTAGCTCAGTTCGTTTGTCCCAGACGTTATCTGGCTGAGGTAGCCCCGCTTGTTGGCCCCGGTCGTTTGTCTGGCTGGTGTAGCCCAGCTTGTTCGTCTCAGCTGTTTGTGTGGCCGGCCCAGCCCTCCTTGTTCGTCACTGATGTTTTTGTCTGGCCGGTGGAGCCCGGCTTGTTCGTCTCAGACGTTTAGTCTGGCCGGTGTAGCCCGTTCTGTACGTACCCAGTCGCCCGGGATGGCCGCTGTTTCACGGCTTGTTTGTACCCAGTCGTCTGGGATGGCCAGTGTATCCCGGCTTGTTCGTACCCAGTCGTTTGGGCTGGCCGGTGTTCTCGGTTCGTTCGCCCCCAGATGTTTGCTGGCCCGGTGACCACGTGATGTTCGCCCCAGCAGTTTGGCCTGCCCGGCGTAGCCCGGCCCGTTTGTTCCTTGACGTCTCGTCCCTCGGTGTAGCCGCCTGTTGTTCCTGCACGTACACGTTCCCTCCTGTTTCCCTGTCCTGTCCACCAGCGCAGGCGCATGCCGTCGGGTGGTCTGTCCGCTTGGGTGGGCTATGTTATGTTATTATCTTTTATTTAAGTTTCTAAATTAATTATTGCATTGTTCAGCTTAGTTATGCCTTGTATTTACTTACTATTCCTCTAGCAGCGTTAATGCAGTGTCCATTGCTGTGGGATACTCAACTAATTTTGTTTCACTTTTGAGAATATTATTGCTAGGCTAGCCATTCTCCCTTGATTAGTACTGTTTTAATAACCATTCCATCCCTTGAACATTACAGTTTTACGCTATCCAAACCATACCATGCACATTACTGTTTAACCTACCATCCTATCCCTTGATTAATCCCGCTTTAAGCTACCAAATCTTCCCATGATTACCACTGTTACTTTTATTTGTTCAGCTTATATACAAGTACATTATATTACGGTCTTATTCTATTATTAGAATATATTATTCCCCTCCCGTTCTCACTGTTCTGTTCTACTCCTCCAGGGTAGGCGCTTGCCGTAGAGCGGTCTGTCGGTTTGGGTGAGCTACGCCATGTTATCATTTATTTAAGTTCCCTAAATTAATTTATTACTTTGTTCAGCTTTCAGTTATGCCTTATATTTACTTACTATTCCTGTTGCAGCGTTAAGGCGGTGTCCATTACCGTGGGATATGCAAATAATTTTGTTTCACTTTGAGACTATTATTGTTTTACTCTAGACCATCTATTCCATGAATAAGTCCTGCTTTAATCTACCCAAATTATCCATGATTATCACTGTTTACTCTTTTATTTGTTCAGCTTAAATACAAGTATATTATATCTTTTATTTGTTCAGCTTAAATACAAGTATATTATAATTCGGTCTTAAGCTATTTACTTGTTCAGTTTCAGTTTGTCTTGTATTTACTCCGCTATTTATTCTCTGTTTCTAGCACTGCTTACGCCTCATGCCTTTCTTACTGTTTTGGCCTCGCTATGTTATTTATATTATTTAAGTTTCTAAGATTAATTTGTTACATAGTCCAGCTTCAGTTATGCCCGGTATTTACTTAATAACACTGTTGCAGTGTTAAAGCAGTGTACATTTCTAGTGGGATACTCAATTAATTTTGCTTTTCATCTTTGAGATTATTTTTGTTTGAATTCTTCCAAACTATACCACGAATAATACTGTCTTAATATAAACAAACTATACAATGAGTAATACGATCTTATTATAACCAAACTATACCATGAATAATACTGTTCAATCTATACATGAATATTACTCTCTTAATCTATTTTAACTGCTCAGAGTTTATTACATTGGTTTTTATTACGATAGCATTGGCTATGTCCGGTATTCTCAATCACTATGGACACTTAACTTTACCTTGCTTTTGTCTACTTGTGTATGTGACGGTTGCCGGTGCGGCAGCTGGGTCTCCCTGCCTGTTTTTTCCCCCCGTTAGACCTGTCGATGCTTACTTTTTCATTTTCCGCAGTGGCGAGAAGCCGGATCACGCAGCAACTGCAACACGGAAGAGGGCTCGGGCGACGTCGCGTAAGGACAACAGCGCAGTGGTGTGAGGACGCAGCCGGCCTTCGCTTCGCCTTCTCCTCCTCGGGGGCCTCCTCGGGCGGCTCTGATGTGGACGGCGACCACACTTCCCAGAGGCCACTGCCGGCAAAGCGGCGGGTGGCACAGCGTCGCAGCCTCCACCTTTTTCGGCCGACGATTGGACGACGCTGCAGGCGCCCATCGCGCAGGCTCGGGGGCCCTCTCATGTCACAATTAGCCTTCAGGGCATGGGAACCACCGAGGCAGACCCTGCCGCGGCTGCTACAGCCGCCCTGCCCCCCACCTTCACCGACCGTCGCCCACGGGCCAAGGCCAGGGGGCATAAGTCGAGGCGATGTGCGAGCTCCTCCAGTCTGTCCTCCTTCCTTCCTAGTTTGGTAGCGTAGTTGCTCTGCCACCCTGAGGTTTCCCTCGCGGCCAGCGGGCACTCGCCCTTCGGGGGGGGGGGGGGGGTGTCCGGCCTGCTGGCCTGCGGGGTGGGGGTGCAGCGCCCGTCCCCAAGTGTTCCGCAGTCCGCAGCTACTACTTTGACTTTACTGCCATTCTACTAGTAAGCCCTACCTTGTCAGGTAATTCCTTCCTTGGCGGCTCGGCCTCTGGCCTGGGGTTATTTTCTTCTCCAAATACATATCAGGCTTCCCCAGTCACTATGTATTATCTGCCGCCTGATTATTCTCCAGCTAGGGTTTCCCTTATGTTATGTTGTTCACTTTGGTGTCCTGTTATACTTAGTATTAGATTTGTTACATTCGCCTCACTGCTAATTCTAGACATTAGGGCATTAGGTTTCTGCAGAGTTGGTTACTAGGCTATAAGTTTACGTTTTTACTACGGGTGTACAATTTAGATGTTTCGTGTAGTTCAAGTTCAAGTTCAAGTATGTTTATTGAGACAAGAAAAAATACATCTCAAAGGGATAGAGTAGCTTAGGCTATTTCTACCCCCCTCTACTTCAAGTCCCTCAAGGGGCGCACAAATTCAGTGAGTACAGATACACAAATCACAATACAACATTTAACATTGCATATTAATATAGTAAGTGTTACAATCATTGGGGCAAAATTCTTGTAGTTCCTAAGTATTCTGTCTATCATATCATTATCACACATCCAAACAATTTGAAGTGGTACACTACTTATTTCCTTATTTCTATGGTTATCCATAATTTGACACTTTAATACATAATGGTCTTCCAAGTTCAAGTAGGTTTATTGAGACAAGTTAAAAAAAAAAAAAAAAAAAAAAAAAAAAAAAACTCAAAGATTAGCTTAGGCTATTTCTACCCCTTCCCATACTTCAAGTCCCTCAAGGGGCGCACAAATTCAGTGAGTACAAATACAAGAATCCCATGTAACATATCAGGTTAATATAGTACTATCTAAGAGTATAATAGTGTACATCCACCGCACTAGATTTTAACCCATTAACGCTCCAAGATAATATTCTCACTCTACTTTCATCCATGATTTAATAAAACTACCTTTGCCCTGTCTGTCACATTCCATGAGATACGAGATTTTCTCAGACAGACTCTCCCAACACTGTAACATTTTTGCTTTCTCCTCATTTGCACAACAGCTACTAGCATCAAAGGTGATCTTATTCATATCTAATTTCTTTCTTATTTCTCTATACCGTTTTACTTTAACCTTTGTTTCAACATTTGTCACTACAGAAGGTTGAACGCTAACACTACTAGAAAATTCATTTTCCTGACTATCCTCTATCATCAATACGTCATGTTCTTCCTTACTTTCTTCAACGCACATTTCACGTCCTGTTTCACTTTCCACTTCACGTCCTATTTCACTTACTATTTCACGTCCTGTTTGACTTTCCATTTCACGTCCTGTTTCACTTTCCATTTCACGTCCTGTTTCACTTTCCATTTCACGTCCTGTTTCACTTTCCATTTTACGTCCTGTTTCACTTTCCATTTCACGTCCTGTTTCACTTTCCATTTCACGTCCTGTTTCACTTTCCACTTCACGTCCTGTTTCACCACCATCTTCACCCCGTCTACCCCCCATAGTTAATTTTTCTAATGCCTCAATCCTCTTTTCTAGTTTTTTTAGATATTCCAATATTTGAGTACCAACCTCAGAGTTCACTATATTGACCTGAACCTTGTTTCCACAAGGTTTAATTTTTTCAGCTGCATTTCCTACTTTCCCTAGGCTCGCCTTAATTGTCTCTGTTCCTTTCTCCCACACATTGTTCATAGGCGCTGTCATTGGCTTCCAACTGTTTCCTCCATGTTCCTGCTGCACAATCTTTCCTTCCTTCGAGGATACATCTATCCTGCTTGTAGCACCCGTCCTCGAGTCTCTCAGATGAGGCTTCATGCGACATAGATAGGAACCAGCATTGTGGCTTCCTCGACAATTGCAACAAGATGGGACGATTTTTTCACCGTTTTTAATCTTGACTCTACACTCTCGAGAGTCGTGTTTCTTACCACAGTACCGACACCTGGAGTCAAACTGGCATTTCCAAGCCATATGTCCCCAACGAGAACACTTCATGCATAATATGGGCTCCTCAATGTATTTTACAACTTTCCTGTAGCCTAGTCCTTGCACAAAAATTCTTTCTGGAGCCTCACCCTTTACCAAGGCAACAACCTGGCTTTGTTTTTCACCACGAACACTGTTCCTCTTTGCCCAAACAACACTATCATTGTTGAGCAATAGATAATCAGGATCCAAATAAGTTGGATACTTAAACACTATGACCTTGGTGTACATCATACCTTTTTCCGGAGTAACCATCACAATATTCTCAAACCCATCCTTCGTTAGGTGTTCCACGGCCTCTTCTGTCCCAACTGTTATATAGGGCCGGTGAAGACCCTCCTTGAATAGTGGTTCATATTCAAAAAACTCCTTAGCCAAACGAACCGTCCACTCCAGCTTTTGATGGAAATTCAGTTGACATGCTGTAGGGAACAACAGCCTCTTCCTTCCATTAGTCTGCATCTCCCGCGTCCTGTTGAGCATGTCTTCATTTTTTGGTCTCTTTGTTATTTCCTCCTCACTGTCTTCGTCTCGCTGTCTTTGAATATTTCTCCGTTTATATCTGTTTACTACTGCTTGATACGGCCTAGTATCATCCTGTCTGCCATCCCCACTGTCACACTCTCCAGGCCCAGTACAGGATCTTCCATCACCTAGGCAGACCGCCTCAGCCATTTCCTCGATACACAAAGGCACTGTATCACTGCAACAGTCGAGAACAAATTCACAACATCTAGCTGCAGCAGCCACGTGCAAACACGAAGATGCGGAGCAACACGTCCTCCTCGCATCATGCAGCAGACCGCACTGTTTCGTGTACTTTGCGTTAGCCACGGCTATGTTATACATTTGTTAAGTCCTATTTAAAAGCCTGTTTTACTTCTGCAGAATTATTTATCATGTCAATAAAATTACGCCCCCAAGGCTTGGTGTCTTCCTTCCCCTGATCAGAAAAAAGCAGCACAAATACAATTATGTCGACAAACAGCGCTCTTTAAAGAAAAAAACAGACATTGGTTGACAATAGAAGGGTAAGGTAGGTTACAGGGAATTTATTAGGTATAGCTTCGCTTTTAACTTAAACTGGTTGAGAGAGGTACAGTCTTTAACATGGTTGGGAAGGTCATTCCACATTCTGGGCCCCTTGATTTGTAGAGCATTTTTTGATTAAGTCGTACTCTAGGAATATCAAAACTGTATTTATTTCTGGTGTGATGCTCATGGGTTCTGATACAACCTTCTATGAAGCTTTTGAGATCAGGATTGGCATTATAGTTTAGCGTTTTATATATGTATAATACACATGAGAGAATGTGCAGTGACTTAATGTCTAACATATTCAGAGATTTAAGTAGGGGTACCGAGTGATGTCTGGGGCATTGAATTAAGCACATTCTCTGCTTGAAACTTGAAGTAAATATGTGTTTTATGATAGTAGAATTAGTTTTATAATTGCAAGATATTATACCAGTAGTTATGACCTTCCCAATCATGTTAAAGACTGTACCTCTCTCAACCAGTTTAAGATAAAAACTAAGCACTACCTAATAAATTCCCTGTAACCTACCTTACCCCTGTATTGTCAACCCATGTCTTTTATTTTTAAACAATGCTGTTTATCGACCTTATTGTAATTTTGCTGTTTTTCTGCCATGTTCCCCCCTTTTTTATTTTTATTTGATCTCAACACATTTTATACTTTAATCTCAATTGAAATTGAAATTGAAATTGAAATTGAAATAAGTTTATTGAGGTAAAATACACACAAAGGGATGAGGTAGCTCAAGCTATTCTCACCCCATTCAGTACAACGTGTTAATATATACATAGACACACATCACAAATAAACACATTACCAAACATTCTGAGAGGTAAAAATATACATTTCCTCCCTCACAAGTAGTATGGTATCAGACGTACACACAAATACTTTTATGACCTAGGTATACTGTATAGACAATTTGCAAGACACCTGCAGATAATTCAACAAAATATTACAATCTTGGTGCAAAATTCTTATATCTCTCAAGAATATCATCAACCTTTCCGTTGTGACACATCCAGGCTATTTGTTCAGGAACAGTCCTTATCTCAGTGTTTCTATATACATTAATCAACGGACAATCAAGAATATAATGGGCAAGGGTGTGAGACCTTAACATACCACATAGTTTACACTTCGTGTCATTACCATGAACATCTATCCCATATTCCCAGTAATATTTGTACCCAAGCCTGAGCCGCATGTACACAGAGTCACTCCAAGCATTTCTCCTTTTACCATAAGTGAAATGGGTGTTTTGACTCACATACATGTAGTGTTGCATGGTTTGACTTCTCTCATACATTATCTCTCTCCTCTCCACTCCCGCCTGTGCCTGAATATTTCTGATTTTGCTTCTTATTTGTCTCATTGTGAATTCACATTCAATGTCAACTTGTGGTTTTGATGTGGCACGTTTGGCCAAGTCATCCGCCACCTCGTTGAGCACTATTCCAACATGAGACGGAATCCACATGAATTTCACACTATAACCTTTCAGCTGTATCTCAGTTATTCTTCTCTTACAGTCCTCCACTATAGACATGAAGACTGGGTTTCGACTGTTTAAGGACTCCAGTGCTCCTCGGCTATCGACAAATACAAAAACATTTTTGTCGTCATGACGTACTTCCTCCAAACACGCCAGAATGGCCTGCAGTTCAGCTTGTGTGGATGATATATAATTACTAAGCCGGAGTTCAATTATCCTGTCCACAGTCCCAAACTCCGTATAATCCCTTATTAGGACACCACACCCGGCCCTGCCATCTTCCGCCACCGACCCGTCGCAATATACATGTAAACTGTTGCCTCTTGGTAACCGAGATATCATGCTTCCATACAAACACCGTAATTGTCCCGGTTCATGATGAATCTTTTTCACCTTGAGGGGTACAATTTCGACGTCTATTTTCTGTACTTTCCAGGGAGCAGACATATTACACTGTCGAGAGGGTTTACAGCAGTCAAGTACGTCGTATTCCCTGAGGTCATGAGCTAATCCTCTCGTATAGCGTGTCTCCCTCAGTTTCCTGGAAGTGTGTACGTCACTCAAGCAGGTCTGAACGCTCTCAAACAGCTTATCCCCTCCTTTTCTCCGCATGAAACGAATAGATACTCTAGTGTTAATGTCACGGACTCTATCACACACACTGTAAATTTAATTCCATTCTCATTATTTCAATCATTGCATTTCTTTGACATCCAAGAATAATCCTCATAGCCTCGTTCTGTATCAGCTCTATTTTTTGAATTCTGCCTTGGCCTGTGTAAGACAATACGGGTGCTGCGTAGTCTATCAGGGATCGAACAGTGCTTATGTATAACATCCGTAAGATAGGTACCCCAACACCTTTACCAGAAAAAGCCAGTGCTTTTAGAGGATGCAGACGGGCTTTACATAAGGTGCTGATATGATTTATTTCAGCATTTTTACTCTCACATGTGTATCCAACATACATGCCCAGATACTTGTACTTCTGTACACGGCTCAGTTCCACACCATTTAGAGTAAGTGTTATATTTCTTCGTTTCCTATACTCGTATTTGGTTTTATCTGCATTTATAACTAAGCCTAACTTGTGACAGGTTGTACCAAGTATGTTAAGAGCATCTTGAATTTTGTTCCCAGAAGTGCCTTGTATAAGAATGTCATCAGCATATATGATCGTCGTGACCCCTGGAGGATACATCTCTGATGCTAATCTGTTCATTAATACATTGAATAAGGTGGGACTTAATACTCCCCCTTGTGGGGTACCTAACTGAAACCTCCGTTCCTCAGACATGTATCCCTGGTAATACACCTGACCTTTTCTGCCTTGTAGATAATCCCTTATCCAGTGTAGCAATCTCCCTGTTATTCCCAGATTGGCTAATTCGTATAAGATTACTTCCCCATTGGCTTTATCAAACGCTCCTTGTAGATCAACAAAAACTCTACAATTGTCATCCACATTAGACAAGCACTTTAAGAGACAATCCGCAGTACTTTTGCCTTTGATAAAACCAAAGAGATTACTGGACATGTTATCACCTACAAGGTAGAGTAGCCTATTTAACAAAATCCTTTCCATCATTTTACAAAAGCAGGATATTAAGGAGACAGGTCTGTAGCCACCGTTTGACTTAGGGATAGGAATGATGACAGCCTCTTTCCATTTTCTTGGTAACTTTCCCTCTCTATAACTCATATTAAACAAATCAAGTAAGGGATTAGGTTTCATACCGGCTAAATAATTAAGTATGTCATACGTTACTCCATCTTTTCCCGGAGCAGTGGAACTGCCACTTTTTATAGCATCCAGTAGCTCATCGTGGGTTATCTCAGTGCATGTTATAGATCTTGTATTTAAGGCACATAAAGTTACTCCATTTCTAATATTTTCCCATGACTCAATGGTGACTCTCGTGTCTGCAGGTAAGGACTCCATACCAGCAGCACTAGCCCATTTATCTACTAACTCATTAGCAACTTTCCCTGGATCTGAGTGAGCAATGAATTTGGTCTTACAACCCCTGACTTTATTTACTGCTCTCCATATGTCTTTAAGGTTCTTAGTATTACCAATGGACTGAGCAAATTCTTGCCAGTATCTGTCCCGCGCCTCCTTCCTCACCTGACTGCATTCCCTAGCCACTTCCAACATTGTATTTTTCTCTTCATCCCTCATTCCATTTTTTAACCATGCTTTATGCGCACTCCGTAGCATTCTCTCCCATCCCTTGACTTGCTGATCATTGGAATATTTAAATTTCTTAGGTCCGTGCGTCTTGCTTCCCCTGCCCCCGTTATTTTCCCTCTGTACTAATTTCTCTATGTTCTCGACCATGTCCTCGTAAAAACTATCAACGCAGAGCGGCGTGTAATGTTGATACCAATCTCCCATATTTTGAATAAAGTAATTTTTCATATCTTTATTAATATTTAGCCTTTTCCTTTGAAAGTGGACTTGTTTTTTCCCCAGTGGTAATTCAACGTTCAAGGCAAAGTGGTCACTAAGTAGTTCCCGAACAACCCGAGCCTCCCCCATAATCCCCTGAGAGTTTAAAACGCAGGCATAGTCAAGCCGTCCTCCCCTGATGTGAGTTGGTTCATTGTTTCCCAAGAGACAGGTATCTGGATGATCTTGTAGAAACTGTAACCACTTGACCCCATTAGTATTAATACTACCTACTGTCCCAAGGCTTGTGTGCCGAGCATTAAGGTCCCCAATGACCAGTGAAGGATTAGTATAAATGCAGTCAGGTAAATAGTTAGCGTCGAAGCAGTTCCTGGATACATACAAATTAACTACAATAAATTCCCCTTCCCTTAATGATAATTTAACACAGACACTCTCTATACCTTGCGTTTTTGATGGCGGTTCTACTAACTCTGCTGGTATGGAGTTCTTAACATAAATCGACGTGCCTCTGATGTTATTTGCAGCGAAGAGGTGAAACCCTTTATAGCCATTTAATTTCAATAATCCTTCATTCCTATCCCCTGTCTCTTGGAGAGCTACAACATCAATATCATTTCCCATCACATAACAATGAACATCTGTAACCCTGTTTCTCAAACCATTAACATTCCATGACAACACTTTCAGTCTAGGGTGTGTCATGTTCACAGAAAATGGTACCATCCGTTTTCTATGTGCGGCGGCTGAGACGCCAGGGAGAGAGAGGAAGGTAAACAAGAGAGCGTACAGGACGCCAGCCAAGCTTGGTAGCTACTAGTCATGTAATCATATTAAGTATTAAAGTCAGTAACCAAGTCATGACTTTACATCAACCCTACAACCAAGACTTCCTCAGTAACACACAAACACCACATTGGCGACGAGGATGAACTGTGAACGCAGGTATTTGTTCAGTTTCAAACACAAGGGAGAAGCATGCTGCCTGGAGGAGGAAGAGAAGCTGTGAGCGCCATACCCGATGTTGTATGCTAACCGATGCTGTGTGCTAACCAATGCTGTGTGCTAAACGATGCTGTGTGCTAACCAATGCTGTGTGCTACCCAAGCTGTGTGCTACCCAAGCTGTGCTGAAGAAACTGTACTGAAGAATCTGCCGACGTTGTGTACGAAACGACGCTTTGATGTGTACAAAACCTGATGTTTTGGTTACGAAACGACGCTTCGTGCTACAAAATTCATCACACTGAACTGACTGCTGTACCGACTGCTGTACCAACTGCTGTACCAACTGCTGCATCAACTGCTGTACCAACTGCTGCTGTACCAACTGCTGTGCCAACTGCTGTGCTGCTGCTGTGAGTAGGAACAACACATGTACACAAGGGCTAGGTAAGAAGTCAGTTGCTGCTATATTGTGCACTGTTGTGAACTTTTGCATTAAAATGCTTGTGTGCTTTGCAAAATTAAAGTAATTACAGTGAATTCTTGACTAACATATACAGTGCAGTAAGTGTTTAATATTCTGAGGAACATTTAAGTGATAAGTTTACATTTATTCAGTAAAAATGGCAAATATACCGCAGTTTCCTGCATTTGATCCTGACTGTGACCAGACAAACCTGTCACAGAGGTGGGTCAAATGGCTTAAAAGGTTTGAAAATTTGTTGATAGTTTCTGACATCAAAAGTGCTGAAAGAAAGCGTGCCTTTCTACTTCATTATGCAGGTGATAGAGTTTGTGACATCTTTGACACACTGAAAGACACTGGTGGTGCCAAAGATTATGACACTGCCAAAGCCAAACTAACAGAGCATTTCAAACCAAGGCAAAATACTGCTATGGAAATTATGCATTTCAGGAGAGCAAAACAACTCTCTAATGAAACTGTGGATCAATACCACACACGTCTGCAGGGTTTAGCAGCCCATTGTGAGTTTGCTGATGTTGACAAAGAAATCAAACAGCAAATAATTGAAACATGCACATCTACACGTCTCCGTCGAAGAGCTCTAGAACTTGTTGGTGATGAAAGTTCTCTTACCAAGATACTGGATATTGCTCGTCGAATGGAAGATGCTGCACGTGATGCTCGTGTCATGGAGTGCAGTGCTAATAACGGTTCTGCCACTGTTACTAACAATGATGAGGTACGTAAGGTTCAGGGAGGACACCGTGATCATAGAAGATATCATGGCAAACCTAACAGTAAATTTAGCCGAGAACCACGTCACAACTGGGGTCAAGGAACAAGGCTCAAGCAGTCACAACGACCCACATCAGAGGGTGTCAACAATAAATGTTACAATTGTGGAGGAGACTACCCACACCAAGATAATGTTTGTCCTGCTCAAGGTAAGAAGTGCTATGAGTGTGGAAAACTAGGTCATTTTGGTGCTATGTGTCGTTCCGCACTAAAGAAACCACAGTCAATGAATAAAAGCACTGTACGAGGATCAGGTCATAGGGGTCGAGGTGGTAAACACAATATTGCACCTCATATCCAGAATGTTAATAATGTACAAGACAACATTTCATTACAACCAGTCTCAGATGACAGTGAATGTGATTATACTCATGGAGTACAAGCAATCACAGAATGGAATGATCTTCCAAACAACCCAGAGACATGTGTATATATTGCTGGTATTTGTCTCAAAGTTCTTATTGACACTGGATCAAACATTGACACCATGGCTGAGTGCCACTATGAAAAATTTAGAAAACAGTTCCCAAAGCTAGAAAAATACAATGGTAAAGCCACTGCCTATGCTTCGAAGTTAGCCTTGCCAGTGATTGGAACTTTCACTGCAGAGATTAAGTCAAAGAATGCAATGCTCATTACTACATTCCATGTTGTTAGGAATGCAAAGGAGTCTTTACTCAGTTACAAGACTTCAACCAAATTGGGGCTACTTCAGCTTTCTAATGCTGTAGCAGTGGAATCTGCAAACAATGTTGATGGTATTGTTGCTGAATTTTCTGATCGATTTAAATCCATAGGTTGTTATACTGATAGCAAAGTACATCTGCATATCAACCCAGATGTAATTCCAGTTGCCCAACCACATCGCCGACAACCATTCCATACTCGCAAGAAAGTCGATGCTGAACTGGATAGGCTGATAGAACTAGATATCATTGAACCAGTAACAGGCCCAACACCATGGGTAAGCCCAATTGTCACTCCACCAAAGCCGAAGAATCCAGATGAGATACGCATTTGTGTGGACATGCGTGTTCCCAACAAGGCAATAATGCGTGAACGCCATCCTACACCGACTGTAGATGATATGATCTACCGCTTGAATGGTGCAACTATATTCAGCAAGTTAGATTTAAACAAGGGCTATCATCAGCTTGAACTTGATGATGAGAGCCGCTTCATCACAACGTTTACGACACATCGAGGTCTGTATAGGTACAAGCGCCTGAGTTTTGGTATCAACAGTGCTGCCGAGGTATTCCAGCACATCATCAGCCAGGTATTGCAAGATATACCTAATGCTGACAACATGTCTGATGACATCATTGTTTATGGCCGTACCCAAGCTGAACACGACAAAGCTCTTCGTGCAACATTGAAACGCTTACGAGAAAAGAATCTGACGTTAAGCCGAGCAAAGTGTGAGTTCAATCAACATAAAATTGAATTCTTTGGACATGTACTTAGTGACAAAGGTCTGTCTCCAGATCCTAAGAAAGTTGCAGATATCAAGAATGCTGCACCTCCTTCAACGTCCACTGAAGTACATAGTTTTCTGGGAATGGCAAACTACTGTTCTCGCTTCATTCCAGATTTTGCTACCATTACGAAGCCTCTACGTGAGCTCCTGAAGAAAAATGCATCATGGTACTGGAGCGATATCGAGCAAAATGCATTTGATGCTGTGAAAGATGCACTAGTAGAGAATGCGACTGCTGCATACTTTGATCCATCAATGGACACTGAGTTAACGGTGGATGCTAGTCCTGTTGGATTAGGTGCTGTTTTAGCCCAACACAAACCTGGTCAACCAGATTCCAGAGTAGTAATTGCCTACGCCAGCCGTTCTCTCACAGATGTTGAGCAACGATACAGTCAGACAGAGAAGGAAGCTCTTGCTCTTGTATGGGGCTGTGAACACTTCAATGTGTATCTGCTTGGTGCACCCTTCACCACGATAGTCACTGACCACAAACCGTTGGAGACCATCTTCAATAATCCAAAGTCCAAACCACCAGCTCGCATTGAGAGATGGGCTCTTCGTCTGCAACCATATAACTTTACGGTGAAATACAAGCCGGGTGCAGGCAATCCCGCTGATTACATCAGTCGACATCCTGCCAACAGTTTCACCATCACCAAGCATCAACAAGTTGCCGAGGAATATGTACACTCTGTAACCTGTGATGCAGTCCCTAAGGCTCTCACTCTTGATGAAATCCGTACTGCAACTCTAGAGGACCCAACTCTGCAAGCAACAGTGGATGCATTGACTAAGAAAAAGTTTCCACGCATCCCACCCTCAGGAGTTGACCAAGATGCATTCAAAGCACTTGAACGCATCCAGACAGAATTAAGTGTTACGCAACAACGCGACATTGTGCTGCGAGGTACTCGTATCGTGATTCCAGCTGTTCTCCAGCAACGTGCTCTGAAGCTTGCACATCAAGGACACCAAGGTCTTGTTAGGACGAAACAGCTGCTACGAGAAAAGGTGTGGTTTCCTGGCATTGATCGTCAAGCAAAGGATATGCATGATGCCTGTGTCCCTTGCCAAGCTGCAGTGGATACTTCAAGACCAACACCTCTACAACCTTCACCACTACCTGCTGCACCATGGATGGAAGTATCAATGGACTTCTGCGGACCACTACCAACTGGAGAGTACTTGATGGTAGTCATTGATGATCACTCACGTTATCCAGAAGTAGAAATCATCAATTCCACATCTGCAAAGGCCGTCATCCCGAAACTCGACAAGATCTTTTCAAACTTTGGCATTCCCGAAGTTGTCAAGACAGACAATGGACCGCCATTCAATGGACAAGACTTCGTCAACTTTTCTGAGCATATTGGATTCAAACACCGTCGTGTGATGCCACTACATCCTCAAGCAAATGGAGAAGTTGAGAGATTCATGCAACCTCTCATGAAAGCGGTACGCTGTGCTCATGCCGAAGGACAATCCTGGAAACAAGCTATGTATGCTTTTCTCAGGAACTACCGTGCAACACCACATGGAACACTGGGCAAGTCGCCTGGCGAACTTTTATTTGGACGTCCTATGAGAATCGCACTACCCGTCATGCCAGCCGAGGTAACGGATAAACGTCTCACTCAGAAGGATGCACTAGCCAAGGGCAAAATGAAAATTGCTCATGATCAACGTGCAAAGGAACAGTTCATAAAGGTTGGAGACACTGTTCTCGTTAAAAAGAAAAAAGAGGGAAAGTTAGATATGCCGTATGATACAAAACCATATAAAGTGATTAGTGTAAAAGGAACTATGGTAACAGCTAGTAATAGAGATCATAGTATAACACGTAATATGGCTTATTTCAAAGTGATTCCAACTAGTGTAGAAAATGATGAAGTGCAAAGTCGTGCAAAAGAAAAAGAAAAAAATAGTTATAACCCGACAAACAATTCATCAAAGGATGTTATTGCATTTAAGGACTATCGTCCTAAACGTCATGTTAAACGCCCTACACGATTTGATGATTAATTGTGTCCCTATGTAATGAAAAGTATTTACTTATTGTGCTAAACTAAATTTAATATTGTTTGAATAATGCAGATATCTCATTCAATATTTTGTAACTTTGTATTACGGTTTCTTTCATGTTTGTTTAACATTGCATATGTATTTTTAACATTGAAATCCTTTGTGGAAAAAATTAAGTTGTTTAAATTCTTTGTGTGCTTAATTAATGTTAAATGTATGCAGTATCTCTTGATATGGTAATAACTTACTTTGTGTCAATAACTTTGCTTTGTGCTACAAGCATGGTAGACATCCTGTATTCATTCTTTTTAAAGAAAAGGAGGGATGTCATGTTCACAGAAAATGGTACCATCCGTTTTCTATGTGCGGCGGCTGAGACGCCAGGGAGAGAGAGGAAGGTAAACAAGAGAGCGTACAGGACGCCAGCCAAGCTTGGTAGCTACTAGCCATGTAATCATATTAAGTATTAAAGTCAGTAACCAAGTCATGACTTTACATCAACCCTACAACCAAGACTTCCTCAGTAACACACAAACACCACAGGGTGATCCATTATTAATCAATTCATTGCCTAAGTCATCCCCAATAAGTTCACTAAATGATAGCCATACCTTGTATAACATCTCCCACCTCCTCCCAAGTTCACCAGTAAAAGCGACATTGCGATTCTCAAGAGATTTTTTCAGCCCTGAGACGTCCATTATTGGCCCAAATGATTCTTTCATTTTATGTGTAATTATAGGGTTCTTCCTTTCCCTACGACTATCATCATTCACACACACTTCACTTTCCTTCATTTCATCACTCAATATTTCATTTTTGTCCTCAACCACTATATCCTGACTATCCTTCACCGTTTTGTGATTTTCCTTGACCTCCTGAACGTTTAATTTAGCCTCGATGGACTCGATTCTCTGCCCCAGATTTTGGAGGAACTCACCAACTTTTTTAAGTTCAGCCCACACTTCCTTGACCATATTATTATGACCCTCTTTCTGAGCCACAGTAGCCACTTCACTCACCGTTACACTGTCACTGCCGGAGTCCTGAGTGGTGGCGTGGCTGCTTGTTGCTGGAGCCTGCCTAAGTAAAGGTGACTCCTTTACCCACGCATTCGTCCGGTTCACTGGCACTGTTTGGGGCAGACTGTTTTTCTGTGCTCCCGGTGTCTGGGTAAGAGCTCTTGCTTGCTCTGTAACATTCACCGGCCGGAGAACAGCCATACTCGGCCTCTTGCTACACACAGCCGAGCTCGCATTGTGAACACCTCCACAGTTGCAGCATCTGGGAACTATTTTCTCACCCAGATTCAGTCTGTTTCTACACACAGTAGAGAGGTGAGACTTTCCGCAGAAACGACATCGTGGATCATTTTGACAGCTCCAGGATTTATGCCCCCATCTGCAGCATTTCAGGCATATTATGGGCTCTTCCACATACTTTGCTACATGCCTGTAGCCAGCCCCGGTGATGAACACTTTCTCGGGTACGTCGCCTCTCACTAGAGCCACCACCTGACTCCTAGCTTCACCTTTAATAAGGTGACGCTTGGCCCACACAAATCGTTGGTCGTCGAGTATAAACTCGGGGTCCAGAATCTGAGGGTATTTATAGATAATTACCTTCGTCAGCTTCTCGTTCCCCTCCGGTATTTCCATAAGAATTCCATCATATCCTTGCTGGCTAAGAAACGTCACTGCCTCCATAGAACCTACCGTTAAGTAAGGTCTGTTTACACCTTCCTTCAGCAGGGGCTCGAACTTGCGGTGTTCTCTTCCGAGTTTGACGGTCCACAGCAGCTTCTGATGATAGGCCAACGTGCATGAGGCAGGGAAGAGAAGCCTCCATCTCCGCTGACCCTCACCTTCCTCACATCGTTCCGTCCGTTTGTCTGCATCAGTCTCGGCGTCGTTCTTCATTCTCTTATCGTTTCCGTTAAGTGTATTACTGTCCACACTACGCCTTGCCTCCTGTCTTCTTCGTTTCTTCTTATTCCTTGTCAGAACTTCTAGATACTCGCCCTCCTCGTCTGACTGGCTGCTTTCAGAGGCCATGTTAATAACGCCGTGAGAAGTAGCCATGTCTTCTGGTGACTGAGTCTCCATCTCAGTACCCAGCATGGGGGGAGGGGGGGGGGGGGAAGGTGCGGAGCAGGTATCTTGACCCGACCGCGTCCCAGGTAAGACTGTGGAGGTGTATGGGGTGCCTAATAAACTACCGTTAATCTCAATTAGTATTAAGTTTTAGTCTTTAATGATTTTCCTGCCCGAAACGCTTTGCGTAATAGTGGCTTTCGGCAATTGTATGTACTAGCTCTATCTATAAATCCATCAACTTTTGTATCTTACCTTGTATATATGTACCTTACCTGAATAAAAATTTATTATTATTATTATTATTATTATTATTATAATAAATATTTGTATTTGTATTGTATTGTTAATAAAAAAATGCAAAGTAGTGCATTCACCATGGAAGCAATGTTTTCTTCAGAAAGTATATAATCGTGTGCCATTATATTTTAAGAAAAAATGCAAGCACATTCTTTAATTGGAGAAAATGAAGAAAATATAAAAGATAAATGTAGAAAACCAGTTACAAACAAAAGTAAGCAGTAGGAAAAATAAAGTGTGGCACCAGACAGAACACTGGAACGCCTGGGTGAGCGTCGTCGCCATTATCACAACACTGGACGGTGAGTGTCCAGACATAAGCATAAAACCTTCCCACAAGCTGCACCTATCATAAAGAAGAAGTCCCACCATTGACCGCCAAGTGCTCACATCAAGTCTAACTCTAAGAAACAACACTCAAGCCTTGCCCAACCCTCAACATTGACGCCCCACCGTGAGGCGTCTCCCAGCATCACCACTCGTGCAGTCATCCGGAGGAGGAAACCTTCACACAAACTGCACCTATCATAAAGAAGATGAAGACTCCCAAGTGTCCAGAGTGTGGGGAGATGTTCAGTCGGCTTGGAAGTATGAAGCGTCACATGTTAGTGCATTCTGGTGAAAAACCTCATAAGTGTCCAGAGTGTGGGAAGAGGTTCAGTCAGCTCAGAAGTATGAAGATTCACATGTTAGTGCATTCGGGTGAAAAACCTCATAAGTGTCCAGAGTGTGGGAAGAGGTTCATTCAGCTTGGAAATATGAAGACTCACATGTTAGTGCATTCTGGTGAAAAACCTCATAAGTGTCCAGAGTGTGGGAAGAGGTTCAATCAGCTTGGACATGTGAAGACTCACATGTTAGTGCATTCTGGTGAAAAACCTCATAAGTGTCCAGAGTGTGGGAAGAGGTTTAGACGTCTTGACTCTATGAAGACTCACATGATGATGCACACTGATGAAAGACCTTTAGAGTGTGATGAGTGTGGTAGAAGGTTTAGAGATCGTCGAGCTATAATACGTCACTTGTTAGTACATACTGAAGAAAGGCCTTTTGAGTGTGATAAATGTGGCAGATTATTTAAGTCACGTAAAGCTATAAAAGCACACATGTTAGTGCATTTGAATGATAAACCTTCATGAGTGTCCAGAGTGTTGGAAGAGATTGTCATCTTTATATTTATTTTATTAATTTCTTTCTTTATTTTTTTTATTTATTTATATATATAATAAGGTACATTGGGTTTATGAGAGTACAGAGCATTGAAATTTTACATTCTCGTAAAGCCACTAGCACTCATAGCGTTTCGCGCAGATCCTTAATCTAACATATAATTTTAAGAAGGTAATTTCTAGTAAAATTAAAAAAATGTTTACATTGTAAGAAAGTATAAAAATACATCGTATGAAAACTCAGAATGGCACATTTGGGTGATAGATTAAACATTTTGAGTGTGAGAGATAAATCAGAAAATGCTTAAGTATAATGTATAATAAGTGCATATTAGTTCATTTACTTATATTACCATTTATCCAATTTTAAAATTGTTGGAAATTGTAAACTTAATCAGGAAAATATCTTGCACTCTCCATAGCTACATCCATTATTTTATTATATATTTTTATACTGTTTTAGCTTACCCAATTCCATATACTGTATTAAAAAATATGGCGTTGCTACTTCACTGTACCTCGTTTCTCACTCTAACCCCTACCCTATTTCCCTTTCTGTCGTCATGATCATGTATCTACCACTGGTACCGATTGTCTCCTTTGAAGTCTGTGTACCTCATAGCTTCTGTTCCACTTTCTTCTCTGCCACTGAAGAGACATGGCAATGTTCCACTGCCACAGTGCTGGCATTGGCAGTTCCATTACTGCCATTGCCATTGAAGGCTGGAAAGCAAGCTGAAAGCATTCTAGTTGATTGTTACATTTTCACTGTGGTTTTATATACAGTATACAGTATGTATACAGTACTATTTTGTTGAAATATTAAAATAATTTTTGTTATTTTGCTTAATGACAGATATATATAAATCACTAACAAATACATATATTAGCCTGGAATTTATTTCAGTTAAACCTCTTCATTTATATTTGCATCAGATATTTTTAGTAGTCTTACCTAACTTCAGTCGTTATAGTGATCTAACCCTTGCAATATTGTGTGCATTAAGATAGATTCTGATAAAAGGCTAACCTTAGTTCAATAGTCATATGTATTAGCGTGACTGGCATTTCTAATTTTCTGATTTGGAATATGTTGGAAATACATATTACTCTAGCCCAAAGTCAGGTGTTAAATAATATTTGCCAGACTGACATATTTATGTTATATCTGTTACATTATCCTGACTTGCAATTATATTATCCAGAAAGCAGTTATTTTGTCCTGCCTGGCAATCGTATTAGTCTGACTTGCAAATACTGGGTATATAACATGTATCCTGACTGATAATTACATTAGCTTGACTATCAATTATACTATCCTGACTGTCAATTATGCGAGTCTAACTCTGGCAATTATATTAGCCTGAATCCGGCAATTATATTTGCCTCATTCTGGCAATTATATTAGCCAAACTGACAATTATATTATCTTAACCTGCAATAATATACCAGTTTTCATTTATATATATATGCTGACTGATAATTTCATTAGCTTGGCTGGCAATTATATTACCCTGAGAAGCAATTATATTATCTTAAGTAGCAATAATATTAGTCCTGACTGGCAATTATATTATTGACAAGCAATTGTTTTAGCCTGACACTGGCAGTTACATTTGCCTGCTGGTAAATATATTATCCTGAATGACAATATTATACTGACAATTATATTAAAATATTGGCAATTATATTATCTTAACTAACAATAGCTATACCTAACGAAGAAGGCAAAAACGAAGCTATACCTAATAAATTCCCTGTAACCTACCTTACCCCTCTGTTGTCAACCCATGTATGTTTTTTTGTTTTTGTTTTTTTTTCAAATCAACGCTGTTTGAATGTAATTTTCTGTAATAATTTGTAATTGTATTTGTGCTGCTTTTTCAACAATGTTCCCCCCTCTTTTACCTCTATTTTTATTTGTTCTCAACACATTTTATTCTTTTTACCCATTACCCCCTCCCCTTCCGGCCCGTTGGCGTCGTGAGGGGGCTTGGTGGACGGCTGCCGGAGTGTGATGCTCCGTTGGGCAGTCCTCTGTCCTTTTCTGGCCTTGCACTCCTGCTGCTGTCTTCTCCAATTGTGCCGGATCGCTTTTCCTTTTCCTTATGTTTCATTTTTCTCCCCCCTCTTCTCCTATCTGCTTGTCGTTTCCTGCCGACCTTTTGCTTGTTTTGGATTATTTCTTTGGACTTCTTCTATTTTGACGCCCGGGTGCTTGAGGAGGCATACTCTTGCACCCGTAGAACTGTAGTACCCGACGACTCGAGCGAGGGGAACCTTTTATTGTCAATCCCCCTTTCGTCGCTGAACCCGATCTCGACGGACTGACGGTTCTTAAGGTGGCGTTTGTGGGGCGTATACTCACGACGCACCCCTAGGGGGCCCCGGCATGATCGGCGATAGCTTCCTGTTGGGTGTCCTGCCTCTAATTGTGGCTCCATGGTGGGTATGGGGGCACATTCGTGGATGAATTTGTCACTTTTCGTCTCTATGTCGTTGAATGTTTCCGTTGTACCCTCTCAGGCTCGTGGGGTGGGCGACCAAGCCCCCGAGAGTCGGCCTGTATTGGAAGACCAGGCTCTGTAGCTCCCGCTGCGTTGGGCCCCGACCTTGCTCCTCCTTTGACCGTCCTGCCTTCTTCCCCCAGCTCCCCTCCCTCCTCTGAGGTTGGGTCAAGCCTCCAGCCCCCGGTGGTGACCACTTCGTCCCCTGGTGTGGCTAAGTCTTTCGTTGTGACTACTGCGCCTTTTGACCCCTCTCTCTCTAGGGGTTCTCAACGCCGTTCGCGCCCCAACCGCACTCGCTCGATTCCTTCCCGTGCTGATGCGTATCAGGCCTTGTTTGGTCCTGCTTCATGGGCCAAATACTTTGATCTCCTCCCTCTTGATTCTGCGCCTCCTGACGATTTCTCCCTCCATCGGCATCTTGTAGATTCCGTGGATGCGTGTGTTACTTTAACCCCACTCGTCTCAGTACACGTGTCGTTGCTGCTCCTTCTCAGGATGCGGCTTCCCGCTTGGCTGCCTTATCTTGCCTTGGCGAGATCCCTGTTCGGGTCTCCAAGAACGTTCAGATGAATTCCAGTGTTGGCACTATTCTCCTCCCACCCCATGTTGCAACCGGTGTTCGGAATCTGCAGGATTGCCACAATGATATTCGGCATATCCTTGATGCCCAAGGCCATTCTGTCCTCCAGGTTGACTCGTTTACTCGTCCCCCTCGTGGTCGTCGCCGTCAACCCCTTCGCGTTGTGAAGATCACCTTTGATGGTAGGACCCTTCCATCCTCTGTCATTCTTGCTGGTGCTAGGTGCTCTGTCCAGGAGTATATTCCTTCTCGACTTTGTAATAAGTGCTGGAGGTTTGGGCATGGTGCCCTCCGCTGCTCTGGGACTGTCTCTCTGTCCTTTGTGTGGGAGTGAAGGTCACTCTAAGTCGGAGTGCACTTCTCCCCAAGCTCGCTGCCTCAACTGCGGTGAGGCCCATCCTACGTTCTCCCGTGCCTGTGTCCATTACAAGCTTGAGGCGGCCGTCCTTAACCTGAAGCACCGGGAGCGTTTGTCTTTTCCTGAGGCGAGGCGCCAGGTTCGCCGGCTCCCGCCTTATACTAACATCTCTTATGCTCGCGTGTTGCGCTCTTCCTCTCCTCGTCCTTCCCCCCTTCCTCAGACTCGCAACCGTTTCCGGGCCTTGGACCCTGATACGCCCACTGCCCCCTCCTCTGTTCCTTTGAGTTCTTTCCCGAGGGGTCCCCCTCCTGGTCCTCTGTCTGAGGTTCCCCTTCTTTCAACCCGGTCTGTCATGTCTCCTGTGTCTTCTTCCTCGTCCCCCTCCGATCCTCCTTCCCATCCTCTTCCTCCATCTATCGGCTCTCCCCGCCGCCTGTCGGTGCAGGCGGATGTCCATCGCTCTCCTAACGGCCGTCGTGTGTGCTCTCGTTCGGCTTCTCCTGTTGAGACACTGGAATCCGTTGCCCGGTACGTAGTTGCTGGGACACCTGTCTCTTTAAGTCAGAAGCGTAAGCCTGGCTCCTCTCCTTCCTCTTCCCCGGCGGGTAAGAAGGCTTCGCTTTCTTCCTTAGCTCCTACTTCTGGCTCTGTTGCTCCTTCCCCTCCCGTTTCAGTGGTTGCGCCCCCTGTTCCTGCTATGGAGGTTTCTTTGGCCCCTGCTTCCCTTTCGGTTGCTGCTCTTGCTGGGGTGCGCTCCCCTCTTTCTACTCCCCCTCTTCCTACTGCTGTCCTTGACTGCTCCTCTCCGTTGTCTCCTCCTCTTCCTCCTCCTCCTCCAGACCCCGCCCGCCCACCTCTGATCTGTTCTCCCGTTTCCTTCCCTCCGTCTTTGCTCAGTTTACCCATGCCCCCTAACCCTGACTTTGCTGACCCTGATCCCGACCCTGATATTCTTTAACGTGCTCTGTTGCTCTTTCGCCTTTGTTTCTTCCTTGTTCTCTGTTTTTGTCCTTTCTCTTCTCGTCGTTGTCCATTCTTCAATGGAACGTTCGAGGTTATTACGCCAATTTCCTCGAACTCCAACTTCTGATTTCGCGGTTTTCGCCCCTTTGTGTCTGTCTCCAGGAGCCAATGCTTGGTGCTCGTCCTGGTCGTTTTCGTGGCTATTCCTTTCTCTCCCCCCCCCCCAGCCATTGCTGGGGCTTCTAATTCTTCTGCTCTCTTGATTCGTGCAGATTGTGAGATTTTTCTCTACGCCTACCTCCCTTAAGAGGTGGACTACAAGTTTAAAGTCTGCTCACGGCAGTTAAGCATGAGTCCAGTAGAAAAAGGAAAAGCGGGAGCAAACTGCCAGGCCTCCACCAACAAGGGTGAAAACCTGTCCACAATTGGCCGCTGGCTCCTCCTAGTTAAACAGGACGTTAAAACTAATAAAGGGTAACCGACGGGTTCTCACAATCAAATATTTATATTTGAAGTGGCGCTATGAATTGGAATTCGAATTCCCAAGAACAGCCGCCTTATCAAGATCACATCAACATTTAATAATCTTATGCAGAAATATAGTGGAATAATATGGTTGAAGGGTTGACATCAAAGACTGTTTTCTATAACATAACAATTTATTAATAACAAGAGACTAACTACTACATTACCGAGTTTACGTTACGTTAATGTCAATCCAGTGGCACGATAACAAACAGCTAAATAGCAACCCTTGCTGTGAGGCTGCATACTGAACTAACCTGAACACAGGTGTGCCCACTGATGACGCAATATTGCAAAACAAAGAAAAATATCACAGACTAAGTTACACCACAGCGAATGGTTACGTTATTGTACATCAAGTGGCATTTGCAACACAGCTATTCAACAGCCCCTCGAGAAGTGTCAGCAGGCTCCATCTTGCTGACACTTCGGGCTGACAACATGAACTAACTGAACAAATGAAGGATCCACTGAAACAAAGACACAAGCAGGCAATCAATAGTGTCACGGTTTCCCTGACAGCTACTATAATCACAAGCTTAGGGATCCTCCCGCCCCCCAGGAGAGACCCACGTAACTAGGCGGAAGTCTAACAGTGACTCCCCCCTATCACAACCCCGTGTGAACACTCTTTGCAACTCCCACTAAGAAGTTGCCCTGTTGTAACCCGATACACCGACAGGCAAGGCGGGAATTCTGGGACACAGCTCCACAGATCCCTAGTATGACTCTACTCTCGTCACCAGACGACAACCAAAAGAAATTGCCTGAAGTGATTAATTACGTTAATTGACTGATCGCAGCAGTCAGCAACAAAGTACCACGGTAATCACAACCAATTGTCTCCCACTAGACAACAACATGATGATACTCTACGTTAATCTTTAACACTTGTCTCTCTCTCTTGTTAAGAATAACTCAACATATTACAACACACTTGACTCCTTGCAAGTATTCAGTGAGTAATTCTCAATTAAGGTCAAACGGACCACTAATTACATTCCCATTGAGTTACGTTAACTAAGCCTACCCTAACTTGGTAGCTTCTCCACAGTCTGTGTCAAAAAATTACTAGTGAGTGTTAATTACCCTAATTAGGGCACTAATTACTGCTGAGCCATTAATTACCTGTCACCAGGACCGATAATTAATCCTCCATAAATACGTCTCACTCCGCACTGCCTAAGCAGGTCTCATCAAACACTGTGAATTCACGGGAAAGGAGTTAATTACCCTAATTAACAAGATGTGCCAATAATCCACTGTCCTCAGACAGGATATGATTAATGCAACGATTTATGCTAGCTCCATGACCTCGCTTTACCGAGTCACCGGAGCTCTCCAATGCTAATTACTCCACTAATTAACATGAGCCACTAATGCTATACCCCTGAAAGGTAATTAGTCTCGAGCATATTACGTTAACACAAATACTGACAGACTCTGACAGAACCTCTCCCACTACGTGAATTCATGATGAGAAGGCTAATTACATAATTAGCTAGAGTGGTCAATTAACTGTCACATGGACAATTAATTGCTCCCGAGACGTATCTCATTATAGCTCAACACTGTTCCCTTAACAGCCCCCACTCACTCCCCAATACTAAGTGTGCACCCCTTATCCAGTTAATTACCCCTTAATTAACTCACTGAATCCTTAAGTCCTCAACATAACTTAAAGAACAAAGTAACCCCAGCGTTACATAGGTCACACTATAATGGCATGCAACATTATATCAGCACTACCCACACATATAGTTGCAGCTCTGCAACTCGCTAATTACTGTGCCCACACAATAAAACACTCGGTTGTGCAACACACACAAGTATACTAATATTACTGCCCCTCCTCTTCTTTTACTTGCACCCGATTGCAAAGGAATACTGTGAACACACACATACTTCAGCCAGGCAATTAACCCATCAATTGCCTGCTCTCATTAAGTACTGAAAATTCCCCTGAATAATCCTAGAGGTCCCTTACCCTCAACACAGTTCCTGGGGCAATAATATTGTATACTGATAACAACACTGCACAAACCTGCAACATAATGATGCCGTCAGCATACCCCACATGCTAATGACATCATTAGGCACTCGGTCAGCAATCACCTCTACTGACCACCACACAACACAGTACATAGACATGCAAATGAACACATAGAAATGGCCTTCACCTACTCTCTGAAAATTATATCACCAAGTAATATGTACTAATTACACAGACTTCAGGGGTCTTCACTGACACTCCTGACTACCTCTAATGATTATAATTTTACTGTACTCTATGGCATTAATCCAGCCTGAACGATTATATAGAATCGACAGGCTGGATCACATATATGGTAAATCTCTACACTGACTGGTCACATCCTCTAGTCAGTCTACCAACATACTACCATACAGCGTGGTCCCGTGTATAATCTCTATCTCCAGGTACCGCCCCTACCCGACACCTGGATCCCACTGACAGCTGCCCCCCAGCTGTTTTTTTCCTAGCCTGGCGAGGCTCTGAGATAACTCTTACCGGGAACATCCACCGGTACTCATCACACTGTAATAGTACTCATTTCTACTCATTTCTACTGCCTTATTTTCCTCATTACCAAAACTGACTACCACACTTAGCTTTTAGCTGACACACTTAAATTAGCTGGCTTGCTCCTCATGCGTCGACAAGATGTGGCCCTAGGCTGTCCCGGGAAAGTGGCCAAGGCATGTGGCCAAGGCAGGTGGCCACAGCGCCCCTCCCGAGCTGAGAGAGGGGGGGTTGGGTGGCCTGGGGTGGCTGGCGCGCGGGTGGCCTGGGTGGCCGCCTCGCGGGCAGGCGGGTGGGTGGCCTGGGGTGGCCGGCGCGCGGGCAGGCGCGGGTGGCCACGGGTGGCCGCGGGCTGGCAGGCTGCCACCCACAGGAGTACCCATGCGGCTGGGGAATCTCCACCCCATCACTCTAGAACCATGCCTTTGTTCTACACTGGGGTGACAATGGTTGGTGGCGTCCCCAGGCGGTGTCCCCATACTGACGCAGCCTGGCGGAATGCAGAGTCCAACATGGGCCTGCAATCACACATACGCGTACACTGGCCAACATCAATTGTCCATTGCCACTAGACAGGATGCTCAGACCCGAGGGATGAGGGATCAATCTGATACTCCACGAGGCTTCTGCCAGCCTGCCTCATGCGTTCACACAGTCAACTGTCCCTTAGCTTTTTACTGTTTCTACCGTAAATCCCTGGCCCCAATTCACTTAATTAGGCCTTGAGACAACCCCTGATGGCAAGAGTGCCACCAATCGAGTAATTTGGACGACAGAAGCGATTAACAGGGGATGGAGGCGGCAAGCGTGCCGCCCCACCCAAACACCTCTTCCTTCCCTGGCCGCCCAATTCAAACTAAAGATTTCGCGGGCTCAGGGTACAACAGATACCCATACCTACTCCCTACAATCCCTAGACCAATCAGCTTGGAGCCGGCACAGCCCCTCGTGCCGCCCCCAATCAGAATTCTTCGCGCCAAAACTAGGCTTGGACCACACGTGCCCCAAACCAATCACCTCTCTCCGTCACCCTCGGCGTCTTGTGACGTCACAAGGAGGAGGAGGCCTAAGGAGTGGCGTGATGTCTCCCATGTGGGGGGGGGGGGGTGAGGCAGCGCTCCCCCACTCTTCCCCCCACCTCTAACGGTTTTAGTCAAGTATCCTCTCACACTCACTCTCAATTAACTCACATCCTATTTCACAGAAACAGGAAAATCTCTGTAATTCTCTCTACAGAGCAATCACAGACTTCTAACTACTCTCAAGTGATAGTTCTTGACATAAGCTTTCATTCAACACCCAACAAGCATATGTTATTTTTGAAAGCTTCAATTTCTAGAGTGACTAGCCTGCTCTAGAAACTAGGAAAACTAGCTGAGGGATCTAGATCCCTCACACAGATGTTCCCTTTGTTCCTTTACTTTTTCCTTCGCCTCTCCATTGTTCTGCTGCTCGTATCTTTGTGGGGGAAATGGTACACAGTTTGTTCCATTTATCTCCCCCCCGAGTGTCCCGCTCTCTCTTCCTGATTTGAAACACCTCCTAGACTCCTTGCCGGAGCCTGTGCTCCTGCTGGGTGACTTCAATTGTCGTCATTCTCTTTGGGGTGACGTTCTGACGAATACCCGGGGTCGCCTCCTTGAGCCGTTTCTCCTATCTTCTTCCCTGTCTCTTCTGAATTCTGGTGAGCCCACTCATTTGGACTCTCGGACTCGCACCCTTTCTTGTCTTGATCTTTCTCTCTGCTCTTCTTCTCTTTACTTAGATTTCACGTGGCGGGTTCTTGATGACCTCCATGGAAGTGATCATTTCCCCATCCTTGTTTCCTTTTTCTCTTTTCGCCCTTCCCTCTCTTTCCCTCGGTGGCAGTTTGCTAAGGCAGACTGGACCCTATTTACCCTCAGTGCTGCTCTCTCTGACCTCTCCCTTCTGCCTCTCTCTCGCGCTCTCCTCCTTTTTCATGACACAGTCTTCAACGCTGCCCTCCGCTCTATTCCTCGCTCTTCCTCTCGGGGTCCACGGAAGTGCGTTCCCTGGTGGAATGCGGACTGTGCTCGGGCTGTCCGCTGTAAGCGTGCAGCCTGGAAGAGGCACCGCCGTAGGCAGACGACCGATTCTTTTCTTTTCTTTCGGAAAGCGAGTGCGGTGGCCCGTAGGGCCATCCGTACGGCTAAACGTGAATGTTGGGCATCTTATGTCTCAACAATTACGTCCGAAACCCCTCTGGCCCAGATCTGGAAGCGTATCCGCAAGATAGCGGGTAAGTTCGTTCCCGATGTTTCACCAGTCCTTCACCTCCATGATACTCTTGTGGCGGACCCGTTGCAGGTCGCTTCCGAACTGGGTTCCCACTTTTCTTCTGTTAGCTCTGGTCTTCATCTTCCCCAATCTTTCCTTCTTCGTAAACCTGTCCTTGAGTCTCGTCCTTTAGATTTCTGCACTCATCTTCAGCTTCCCTATAATGATCCCTTCTCTCTCTCTGAACTTCGTTCTGCCCTGGCCCTCTGCGGTTCTACGGCGGTGGGCTCCGATGGTATTCATTATGAGATGCTTCGCCATCTCCCTCCGAGCACGTCTCAGTATTTACTGAGTCTGTATAATCGGATCTGGGAGTCGTCGTCAGTCCCTGAGGACTGGCTCGATGCCGTTGTCCTCCCTGTTCGCAAACCGGGGTCTCTGGGTACTTCCCCTAAGGACTTTCGCCCTATTGCTCTCACAAGTTGTGTCTGCAAACTCTTTGAACGTATGGTTAACGTTCGTCTGATGTGGTTCCTGGAACACCATCACCTCCTCTCCCCTTCTCAATTTGGTTTCCGCAAGTGCCGCAGCACGACAGATGTCCTGGTGAACTTGGAGGTCTATATTCGTACTGCTTTTGCTGCGAGGACCTCCGTTGTTGCCGTCCTTTTTGACCTGGAAAAGGCTTACGACACCACTTGGCGTTATCATATCCTATCTCAACTTCATTCTTTTGGCCTTCGTGGTCATCTCCCTCTCTTTCTCCGCAGCTTCCTCTCTCGTCGTTCCTTTCGGGTGCGCCTTGGTACCGCTCTCTCTCCCTCTTTTCAGCAATACGAAGGTGTGCCCCAGGGTAGTGTTCTGAGCACTACTCTTTTTCTGGTTGCCCTCGATGGTCTTCTTTCCCCTCTTCCTTCTGGTGTCTTCTCCGCTCTCTATGTCGATGATCTTACCCTTTGTTGTCAGGGTGATGATTCGGCTCTCCTTCAACGCCGGCTTCAACTTGCAATTGATGCCGTGTCGTCTTGGGCCACTGATCATGGCTTCAAGTTCTCTACTTCTAAGACTTGTGCCATGACATTTACGCGGAAACGGGTTGTTCTTCGTCCCTCTTTGTCACTTTATGGTCATCCCCTTGAATACAAAGATTCCGCGAAGCTTTTGGGGTTATTCCTTGACACTCGTTTGTCTTGGTCTCCCCATATCTCTTACCTCCGTGTTGAGTGCTCTAAGGCCCTTACCCTCCTTCGAGTCTTGTCCCATACTTCTTGGGGGGCAGATAGGCGCACTCTCCTTGCTTTACATTCCTCTCTCGTCCTGTCTAAGCTCGATTATGGTTGCCCTGCTTACTCGTCTGCTTCTCCTTCTACTCTTCGCCGTCTTGATGCTTTGCACCATACTGGGTTGCGCCTCAGTTCTGGTGCCTTTCGTTCGACTCCCGTCCTTAGCTTGTATGTTGACACTGGCTTCCTGTCTCTCCAGGACCGCCGTGATCGCTACTGTCTTCGCTACCTTGCGCGGTCCTTGCAACATCCTTCCTCTCGCCTCTGTCGTGCTTTAACTTTTACCCCTCCTGCGGTTCCTGTTCCTCTTCACCACCTCCCTCTTTCTGTCCGCGGTTATCTCGCCTGCAGGATTCTCTTTCAGTTCGTATTTCTGATGTTTCTCCTCGTGTTGTTCCTTCTTTGCCCCCGTGGAGGGTCCCTCTTCCGCGGTTTTGTACATCCTTGACCCGTATCACTAAAGCTTTTACCCCTCCTACGGTTCTAAAACGCCTTTTCCTCGAGCACTTTTCTTCTCACTCCCACTCCGTTTCTGTCTTCACCGATGGGTCTAAGTCAGCGGACGGTGTTGGCTACTCTGTTGTCTTTCCTGATCGCACTTATATGTGTCGCTTGCCTCCGGAGACTAGCATCTTTACAGCGGAACTTTATGCTATTCTCTATGCTCTTCGTCTCCTACTTTCTCGTTGTCAGTCTTCCTTTGTAGTTGTTGTTGACTCTCGTAGTGCCCTCATGGCTCTCGGGTCCTTTAATCCAGTTCATCCAGTGGTTGTCGAGATCCAGCATTGGCTGTTTCTCGTTCATAGTAAATTTAAGTCGGTTGAGTTTTGTTGGGTTCCCAGCCATATTGGTGTGTCTTTAAATGAGCGTGCGGATGCTGCCGCCAAGGAAGCTGTCCGCTCTTGTCCCATCTCTCGTAAGGGCATTCCGTATTCCGACTTTTACCCGGTTATCCATTCCTCAGTCCTTACCCGTTGGCAGGCTTAATTCTTGGTTGTCTGTTACTGGTAACAAGCTACGTACTCTTAAATGTTGTGTTTCCTCGTGGCAGTCCTCCTTCCACCGTAACCGGCGGTGGGAAACAGCTCTGGCGAGGTTGCGTATTGGCCATACTCGCTTAACCCATGGTCACTTGATGGAGCGCCGCCCTGCTCCTTGTTGTCCTAGTTGCATTGTCCCTCTTACGGTCGTGCATGTCCTTCTTGAATGTCCTGACTTCCAGGACGAGCGTATGTCTTGCTTTCCGACCGCCCCTCGCGGTCACCTGTCCCTCGATAGAATTCTTGGTGACTTGGATACTTTTGATATCGTTCGCCTTATGCGTTTTTGTTCTCGTATTGGCATCCTTGGTGATATTTAGCGCCCTCTGATTATTTTGCGTCTTTGATGGTGCTACATAGCCTTCAGGGTTTGGTGCCTTCTTTTGATAATTACTTACTTACTTACTTTGTCACTTTATGGTCATCCCCTTGAATACAAAGATTCCGCGAAGCTTTTGGGGTTATTCATTGACACTCGTTTGTCTTGGTCTCCCCATATCTCTTACCTCCGTGTTGAGTGCTCTAAGGCCCTTACCCTCCTTCGAGTCTTGTCCCATACTTCTTGCAACCCGTTCTCACACAAGACAGCACATATATGACTTAATGCTTAAAGTCAATATGTTGAATATGAATTAGTAAATATGTGATATATTCCCAGTTACTTTTTTTCCAAGGCCCAAACTCTTCCTCACGTACCAATTTACGTCTCACAGTACCCGTCCGTCAACCTAGATAGCAGAATAGTCGTGATTGGTTCAATTATGAGGAAAATTGTAGTTTTCAGGTCCCACATGGGTTGTGAAATTTACCTACTATTGTCCATGCTCTTAGAATATTATAGATCAGCTACTTTCTATTAAAGGCTCGTAGTTTTGTTTTGAGAAATATTAGTTGTTCTTAGTAAATTATAATAAGCACTAAAAATGATTACATAGAATAACAGTCCTTCACCAATCAATATTATGTACCATAGTTTGTGCTTTACAAATCTTTAAAGGATGTTTTGTAGGAACGCTAACAGAAAACGATGGTACATTGGAATGTCTATGGGGTAAACTACTGTAAACAGGATGGTATTGTGTCTACTCTACCAACTACAGGATCGGTATATTGTCCACTACCACCTGTTAGGTGGGTAAGGGGTGCAATACCACCCACAGGATGGGTATGAGGGTCACATCCACCCAGAGGATGAGTATGGGGATCACATCCACCCACAGGAAGGGTATGGAGTCCAATACCACCCACAGGATGAGCATGGCGTCCACTAACACCCACAGGATGGGTATGGGGCTCCAACCACCCATAGAATGGGTATGGGGCTCCAACCACCCATAAAATGGGTATGGGGCTCTAACCACCCATAAAATGGGTATGGGATCCAATAACATCCACTGGATGTTTATGGTGTCCATTGCCGCGCGTCGAGCTCGAAAACCGCAGCATTCATCTCAGAACCATGCCTATTTCACGCAGATTCCTTAATAAACGTAAGAGTTTTATATGTCACAAGAAAGATAGAAATATAAGCTTCATTCTAAATACCTTACCATGGGCATATTTAAATTTAAAGCGAAGATACGTGTACTTTTATAATAGCCGAGCTCCGACCCCGGACAGATCGATCGACCGAGCAACTCTCTCTCAGAACAATGTTTATTTCACGTGAATTCGTTAGTAAACATATATGTTTTATATGTCTCAAGAAAGGCAGACATATAAGCTTCACTTTAAACACTTTACTATAGACATATTTAAAGTTCTAATGAAGATTCATGTATTTTAAAAATTACGGAGCTCCCACCCCGTACAGACTGAACGACAGAGCAACTCTCTCTCAGATCAATGTTTATTTCACGTAAATTCGTTAATAAACACAAATGTTTTATATGTCTTAAGCAAGATAGAAATAAGAGCTTCATTTTAAATACATTACAATAGACATATTTATAGCTCACGTGAAGATACATATGTTTTTATACTAGCGCTCAGTAGCTTGTCGGGCATGGAGTGCAGACGCCTCCGCACTTGCCGATATATTGTATAATTAACAAAGATTCGCTAATAAAGCCTAAAATCTTATATGCCTCCAGAAAGATCGAGATATGAACATTATTATAATTGCACCAAATGAAATATATCATGTTCGAGAACAAAGGTATATCAATTTTAATTTAAGTTTCGACTCTCTCTCGGGTGAGACAGATGGGGCGACTCTCGCCCCATCTATTGGAGATTCTGTGCACTAAAGACCCAAAGCTACTCAAACCCTCCTAGCATTATTTAAGTAATGAAGTAATATGATATATTTACTCACTATAATGTGGGTGCTGAATGCAGAACATGAGAAAACATATATTTACTCCAAACTAATGTAATTTCATTATGAAATAAGTAGCATCAAAGGAAGTCGATGGTCCAAGCGGCAATGTTGTGGAGCGACTTATCCAAGATATATCGTTGTTTGGAAAGTGTTTGTTGGCATATCCAATTGTCGCACTTCTCTGCACAAATTATCACAAATTTAAATTATAATGTTAACAAGTAGAATACGTATTTTTAATAAAATCTAACATAACTAGCCAAAAAACATTTAACATTTATTAAAAAATATATGTTTGGAAGTTAAATCGACTTCATAGGACAATGGTTTTGTTATATATACTCGTTATTCGTTGACATGCGTTCGTTACTTAAACTACCATGTACTGTACTTATGTAAAATCTCCCATGTCTCTTCACTCATCTCACCGAACCCTACAGGCTCTGTGATATATTGTTTAATTAATTGAGATTCACAAATAAAGCTTATAATTATATATGTTATCAAAAAGGCAGAGCTTAGTTTAGTTCATTTATTATGCACCCCATACCCATCCTATGGACGATAGTGGAGTGTTACAGAGGCACATAATGGGCTCATGCAGGGACTGAGCCCCACAATTCATATAGCCAAGCAAGTTATAATCTTGATAGGCTAGTTACAAAAGTCAATACACATTGTCACATCAACAATGGGCTCGAGACCGACCACAAGTACAGTTTATATATATATTTTTTTTTTTTTTGAGATATATACAAGAGTTGTTACATTCTTGTACAGCCACTAGTACGCGTAGCGTTTCGGGCAGGTCCCTGGAATACGATCCCCTGCCGCGAAGAATCGTTTTTTCATCCAAGTACACATTTTACTGTTGCGTTAAACAGAGGCTACAGTTAAGGAATTGCGCCCAGTAAATCCTCCCCGGCCAGGATACGAACCCATGACATAGCGCTCGCGGAACGCCAGGCGAGTGTCTTACCACTACACCACGGAGACTGTAAGCAACTGATTTATATGGAGGGCTAGTGTCACAATTGATATGTTTATCCTACACATAACCCCCTCTCCGCCATCCAATAGGCAGCGGTGGATAGGTTACAATCAAGTCTTTTTTTTGCGTTTTATTCAGAGATTAGATCTTATTGGGTGAGGAAAGATATTCATATTTTAAAGAAGGCTTCTTGGCTGATGCTCTCCATTGATGGAAAATATACAACCTTTTGAAAATCAATGTTAGTTTGATCTAGATATTGTAATTAACGAAAGTATTTATGTCATCAGAAAGGTAGAAATATAGGCTAAATTTAAAATCCTTTGTCATAAATATAACTGAAGTGAAAACGAAGATATATGCGTTTTGAAAGTTACTTGATGGCTTGCTCTTAGAGTGTGAAGCCCTGCACACCAGCCAATAAATTGTATAATTAGTTTCCATATATTTTAATTAATCTTAAAAATCTATATGTCCGAAGAAAGGAAGATGTAGTCGTTAATGTGACAACATTTAAAAATATATATCTCTTAAGTTAAATAAATAATACCACCTTATCGCCGGTGTCCGGACACATGAAAACTACCTAGGTATCAGTATCCAGCCAGGCGGGGATCACAGGCTGCACAATACTGATAAATTATATAATGCACTACTTGTGGTCGATCTCGAACCCATTTATGATGTGACGACTTATAGTGAATTTTGTAACTAGCTCATCAAGATTGTAACTTGCTTAGCTAAATGAATTGTGGGGTTCGGTCCATTCATTTTCTTTCTTTATTATGCACCCCATAATACCCATCCTGTGGGCGGTGGTGTAAAGGATTACAGAGGCACATAATCGGTTCAGGAACTGAAGCCTCTAGTTCGTTTAGCTAAGCAAATAACAATCTTTTGACGCTAGTTACAAAATTATTAATGTACACATACTTATGCATACATGTATATATACATACGTATACATATATAAATACACATACATATTTAATCACCCACACAAATACACACATCAGTAATCTTTTGTGTCACAAGTGATTCAACAAGAGGCTCACAACAGTCACTATACAAGGCACTTTACATCTATGAGGAGTCGCACAGTTACTAGTCTTGCTCCACACCACCCAACTGGGCGGCAGCTTTACAGTCATGTGCTCCACACCCACCCAACTGGGCGGCAGCTTTACAGTTACCTGGTGTTATTCTTCACCTATATCTTTTTCTGGTTAATTCCTATTTACATTATGCAGTTCAGGTTTCGTCGCCAGACTATAGTTTTTAGTTTAGTTAATTTATCACATAATGGGTTCAGGGACTGAACACACAATTTATTTATCTAAGCAAGTTACAATCTTGAGGAGCTAGCCACAAAATTCATAACACATCGTCACATCAACAACATGTGTTCGAGATCGACCACAAGTACAGTTTCTAAATTAAGCAAATGTCATATGTGGAGAGCTAGTGTCACAATTGATATGTTTGTCCTGCACATTTCCACAGTAGTTTGCTTGGGTTCTTTTAATTATCTTAGATATCATTGAAGAGAACCTCCTAGGTACTATACTGTATATATACTGGTAAGAAGTATAATAATCCTGAGAAATCGTGTAAATTATGTTGTACGAGTGCTTCCAGTTAAGTAACATAGTTCATTTGTGTGCGCGTGCTTGAAGAGGAAATGTTATCCACCCCCCTCCCCCCATTGTAAATATTTGTGGGTTTCAGACCATACGACCGCGGCTTACCCTCTCCGCGGTCGAGGGTAAGAACACTGGACTGGATGTATATACACAGTATTACAAGTAAACATTAGCAATAACAATTATGGAAAGCTCCTTAACCTATACATAGACAAGAGACTGAACTTCAGCACCCACATACAACACATAAAGGGATGCTCGATCTCTCTCTCTCTCTCTCTCTCTCTCTCTCTCTCTCTCTCTCTCTCTCTCTCTCTCTCTCTCTCTCTCTCTCTCTCTCGAGAGAGAGAGAGAGAGAGAGAGAGAGAGAGAGAGAGAGAGAGAGAGAGAGAGAGAGAGAGAGAGAGAGAGAGAGAGAGAGAGAGAGAGAGAGAGAGAGAGAGAGAGAGAAATATCCACTGAGGTCTGTTTAAGTCCTTTTGGGGACCTTAATCATTAGGACGTCCAATGATTAACGCAAAGTGAAGCGTATTCAGATGGTATATTGACAACATTCAGCATATCTCATAATGACCTAGTAGTACTTGGTGCACAAATACCTTTTCCAAAGGAATCGCAAAACATAATTAAACACAACTGTACCGTACAGTGTTATATATTTATTTCAGTTTGAACAATTTTTAACATTAAAGGATAAATCCTTTAATTGGTTGAAATTGGTTTTAATATTCGAAATCTAATTTGTTGATGTTAAATAATATAAGGTTCAAATTTATTAAGATACATACTTTTAAAACTATTTCTATTTAAATTTTATTTAAATAACATAAAAAGAGTACAGAATATAACAAATACCGACTATATAAAAGACCTGACACTTGCAGCACTTAATTATGCTATTGTAACACATTGAAAGTAATAACATTATTTGATTCAGCAAAGCATTTGGTAAGGTTATAATAATAATAATAATAATGTATTAATTAAGTATTTTAAATTATAATTCACAACTTGCTAGCGCACAAGAAACAAATCCACGAATCATCATTACATTCTGTAACACCTACACATGATCCATGGTGCCAAATATTGCAACGGTCACAGCATACCATCAGCTTCAAATCATTTGGCTTTCTGCAAATGCAGTACACTTCCATCGAGCATGACCGGATGATTCGTTTTCTTCTCAGTGTCTGAGCTGCAGGGAATGAGATGAGACACTTTCCTTTAAAGTTCTCTTGAAGATGTTGTCTCATATTCTGCATATCATACGAGGTTCACCGGATCTACACCACTTGCAAGTGATGCAGCAAACGCTACAGCATATGCTCCACTCATACTTGAGTCCCTGTGTCTGCTGACATTCATTATATTGCATATCAGCTTATCATCCTGGCAATTAGCAAGAGCATACAAGATAACTTCAGTAGATTTGGATGGTAATTTATGCCTGGTGTCGTATATGTTAATTTGTCCAGTTACTCCAATGTTGGAAACGGTGACCCAGTGACAACCATTAACTTGGATAATTTGAATAAATTCACCAATTGTAACTGGCCAGGAGAGGTCCCGCTACCACGCTGGGTCATGAAGGCCTTCTACGCTTGGCACAGTTTGTTTGATGAGGTCACATGCAGATTTTATATGAAGGTCAGAGAGCTGTACATTTGTTCCAATGTTCATTATCTCGTCATCTGTTAAATAATTTAACATTGTCGAATGTGAAGCACTGTTATCACTCTCCTTATTGTTGCATTGGTGTGAGGAGTGGCAGTGATTGGTGCTGTTTATTTTTTCTTTAAATAGGGACATATATTTGTACTGCAGATACCAGTACAGTTGCACCGTTTCTTTATATATTTTATACTTGGGTTAGCAAGGCGAGACGCTTCTCTTAACGTGATACTGTTGGTATCAAATAGAAATAGTTTTTAAAGTATGTATCTTAATAAATTTGAACCTTATATTATCAACATCAACATATTATATTATTTAACATCAACAAATTAGATTTCGAATGTTAAAACCAATTTCAACCAATTAAAGGATTTATCCTTTTTAAAGGATTTGACACAAAAATCAGTATGAAAATTACCTCGGCTGAGGACATTGAAAAACTACAAGCTGATATTAATAAAGTTTTCGGCTGGGCATCAGAAAATAACATGATGTTTAACAGTGATAAATTCCAGGTACTCAGGTACGGTAAAAATGAGGACCTTAAACATAATACAGAGTACAAAACACAATCAATTACAGTTAATCAGTGCACTGATTAACACATTGAACAGAGTATGTCATATGCTTAACATATGTCAGTTGCTTAATTTAGAACCTGTACTTGAGGTCGATCTCGAACCCATTGTTAATGTGACGACTTATATTGAATTTTGTAACTAGCTCATCAAGATTGTAACTTGCTTAGCTAAATGAATTGTGGGGTTCAGTCCCTGAGCCCATTATGTGCCTCTGTAACCCTTTCCACTACCGCCCACAAGATGGGTATGGGGTGCATAATAAATGAACTAAACTAACTCTTTAATTGGATGATAGAGAGGAGTCTTTAACGTGATTGGGAATACATACATACACATTTACATACATACATACATACATACATACATACATACATACATACATACATACATACATACATACATACATACATGCATGCATGCATACATACATACATACATGCATGCATACATACATACATACATACATACATACATACATACATACATACATACATACATACATACATACATGCATGCATACATACATACATGCATGCATACATACATACATACATACATACATACATACATACATACATACATACATACATACATACATACATACATACATATATACATGCATGCATGCATGCATACATACATACATACATACATACATACATACATGCATGCATGCATGCATGCATACATACATACATACATACATACATACATACATACATACATACATACATACATACATACATACATACATACATACATACATACATACACGTCCAGTCAGCATATAGCTATTTCGGGACAAAATCCAATACAGTTTATATTGGTGAGACGCCACTGTGATGAGGAGTTTAAATATCACAGGAACTGTAGGTTAATGTGTGACAGGTGAGGTTAGATGAGGCATCTACAAGCATCAGTTGGAGGCTGATGGAGTGTTGTGGAGGCTGCTGGTACTATGCCCAGATGTTGGAGGGTGGATTTGCCTCTCCCACCCTCCCTCGCCCCCCCCCCCCCACGTTGACCGCAGAGCGTCATAGGTTACCTGCCACTCTCGCTTACCAAGGGTATAACCAAAACACACACACATGCATCAGATTCTTAACTTACAATGTTTATGATTTACCAATTTGTGTTACTACACTGACACTCAATTTCACAATATTGTGTAAACTTTGATGAATCGCACGTCTATGGGTCATCCAATAATGTTAGCAGACTTCTAGATGTTACCACTGCTAGATTTAGGCTCGGCTACAAGTACCTCTGGGAGTTTGTAACATCTGATGATGTAGATTTGACTAAATGTAAACTCTGTCAGCAGAACTATTCGCATACTTTGCGTCATTATATAATGGAATGTGAAAAAATCGCGGAATTTAAAGATAACACCATCAATAGTGTCCATGAAATGTGTAAGTACTTCATTCATAATGATGTGCTGCCCGAAATCTTAGCGAAGTATCCAAAATTTGCTTACTGTAGGTAATGCATGCACATGACTGTAAAGCTGCCGCCCAGTTGGGTAAGTATGCAGCACATGACTGTAAAGCTGCCGCCCAGTTGGGTGGGTGTGGAGCACATGACTGCAAAGCTGCCGCCCAGTTGGGTGGGTGTGGAGCACATGACTGTAAAGCTGCCGCCCAGTTGGGTGGGTGTGGAGCACATGACTGCAAAGCTGCCGCCCAGTTGGGTATGTATGCAGCACATGACTGTAAAGCTGCCGCCCAGTTGGGTGGTGTGGAGCAAGACTAGTAACTGTGCGACTCCTCATAGATGTAAAGTGCCTTTTATAGTGACTATTGTGAGCCTCTTGTTGAATTACTTGTGACACAAAAGATTACTGATGTGTGTATTTGTGTGGGTGATTAAATATGTATGTGTATGTATATATGTATACGTATGTATATGTACATGTATGCATAAGTATGTGTACATTAATAATTTTGTAACTAGCGTCAAAAGATTGTTATTTGCTTAGCTAAACGAACTAGAGGCTTCAGTTCCTGAACCGATTATGTGCCTCTGTAATCCTTTACACCACCGCCCACGGGATGGGTATTATGGGGTGCATAATAAAGAAAAAATGAATGGACCGAACCCCACAATTCATTTAGCTAAGCAAGTTACAATCTTGACGAGCTAGTTACAAAATTCACTATAAGTCGTCACATCATAAATGGGTTCGAGATGGACCACAAGTAGTGCATTACATAATTTATCAGTATTGTGCAGCCTGTGATCCCCGCCTGGCTGGATACTGATACCTAGGTAGTTTTCATGTGTCCGGACACCGGCGATAAGGTGGTATTATTTATTTAACTTAAGAGATATATATTTTTAAATGTTGTCACATTAACGGCTACATCTTCCTTTCTTCGGACATATAGATTTTTAAGATTAATTAAAATATATGGAAACTAATTATACAATTTATTGGCTGGTGTGCAGGGCTTCACACTCTAAGAGCAAGCCATCAAGTAACTATCAAAACGCATATATCTTCGTTTTCACTTCAGTTATATTTATGACAAAGGATTTTAAATGTAGCCTATATTTATACCTTTCTGATAACATAAATACTTTCGTTAATTACAATATCTAGATCAAACTAACATTGATTTTCAAAAGGTTGTATATTTTCCATCAATGGAGAGCATCAGCCAAGAAGCCTTCTTTAAAATATGAATATCTTTCCTCACCCAATAAGATCTAATCTCTGAATAAACGCAAAAAACGACTTGATTGTAACCTATCCACCGCTGCCTATTGGATGGGGGAGAGGGGGTTATGTGTAGGATAAACATATCAATTGTGACACTAGCCCTCCATATAAATCAGTTGCTTAACTTATAAACTGTACTTGTGGTCGGTCTCGAGCACATTGTTGATGTGACAATGTGCATTGATTTTTGTAACTAGCTTATCAAGATTATAACTTGCTTGGCAATATGAATTGTGGGGCTCAGTCCCTGAGCCAATTATGTGCCTCTGTAACACTCCACTATCGCCCATAGGATGGGTATGGGGTGCATAATAAATGAACTAAACTAAGCTCTGCCTTTTTGATAACATATATAATTATAAGCTTTATTTGTGAATCTCAATTAATTAAACAATATATCACAGAGCCTGTAGGGTTCGGTGAGATGAGTGAAGAGACATGGGAGATTTTACATAAGTACAGTACATGGTAGTTTAAGTAACGAACGCATGTCAACGAATAACGAGTATATATAACAAAACTATTGTCCTATGAACTAGGCTTGGTCACCTCAGTAGAGAAAACAAAGATCCTGAACCGACGCCCACCCAGACGGGGTGGGGCCGTTCGCAAAATGCAGTTGCATGATGGTTCTCTGCTCGACTATGTAACCAGATACAAATTCCTTGGTCTTGAAGTTCCTTACTGTACCGCAATGTTGTAGCCAGACTGGGTCGCCAATGTAGAGAGAGGCTCCGTGCTCTCAAGGCTGTGGCAGGCTACCATCCAAGCTATGGTGCAAATGTGAGAATTGTCAAAATGATGTATCTCTCATATATTAGGTCACTGATTGTTTATGCTGCACCCATGCTTGCTCTAGTGCCTGAGAGAATGCTTGGAGGGCTGGAAAAGATGCAAAACGAAGCCATGAGGATTATCCTCGGATGCCCCCGTACAACTAAATTACTAAACATGAGGAAGGAACTGAATATTTCATGTATAAGTGATCGTATCACTGAAATTAATGCTTTAATTGGTATCAAAATGCTTAGGGTAACCCACCCTAACCCCTGCACTGAAGCCCTCCAAGCCTTCTTCCTTGAAGGTCAGCATCCCTCCAAATGGGTTACCGTAACTGCCAATGTGCTCAGAAAGTATAACTTTCATCACCCCTACCAAGAGAGACAACAACAACACTTTCCTGCCCCATGGGAGATCACTCCTTTCCATATTACTGTCCCCCTTTCCCACCCAAGAAGCTGATTAAAGAACAGTCCTTGCTTCGACAAGAAGCAAAGTACAATGCCTTAAGCCAAATTGATGCTTTAGTCAGAGAGCGCTCCCTTTCCCAGATTATTTACACTGATGGATCCTTGCATCAGTCCCATGGTGCAGCTGGAAGTGCAGTTGTTGTGACAGGGAGAGATGGTTCCTTCTCCCATGAGTGTGGAGCGCGTCTAAGTAACTGGGCCTCCACTCTTCAAACAGAATTGGTTGCCATAATCCTTGCACTAGAGCGCGTATATGAATCCAAAGTTGACACGCTAATTGTAAGTGACTCCTTGTCATCCTTGACTGCCCTCAGCTTCCCAAGGCATAACTGTGACGTGCTTATCTCTGAAGCTAGACACAGATATAGTGAAATAATCAATGATGGAGTCAGAGTTTGTCTCCTGTGGATTCCATCCCATATTGGTCTCCGAATGCATCTAGTGGGCCATATATGAATGAGCATTCATTTAGGCCCCTTAACTCGACGTTTGGTTCATCCCACAGCGCCAGTTCTGCTTACCAAAAATGGCCCACTAGATACTCAGACTTCTAGATGTTACCACTGCTAGGTTTAGGCTCGGCTACAAGTACCTCTGGGAGTTTGTAACATCTGCTGATTTACATTTGACTAAATGTAAACTCTGTCAGCAGAACTACTCGCATACTTTGCGTCATTATATAATGGAATGTGAAAAAATTGCGGAATTTAGAAATAACACCATTAATAGTGTCCAAGAAATGTGTAAGTACTTCATTCATAATGATGTGCTGCCCGAAATTTTAGCGAAGAATCCAAAATTTGCTTACTGTAGGTAATGCATGCACATGACTGTAAAGCTGCCGCCCAGTTGGGTGGGTGTGCAGCAAGACTAGTAACTGTGTGACTCATCATAGATGTAAAGTGCCTCGTATAGTGACTGTTGTGAGCCTCTTGTAATGTCACTTGTGACACAAAGATTATTGATGTGTGTAATTATGTGGGTGATTAGATATGTATGTATATGTGTATACGTATATATATATATATATATATATATATATATATATATATATATATATATATATATATATATATATATATAACTGAAAACTCACACCCCAGAAGTGACTCGAACCCATACTCCCAGAAGCAACGCAACTGGTATGTACAAGACGCCTTAATCCACTTGACCATCACGACCGGACATAATGAGGTGATAGCCTAAGCTATTTGAACCACCCCACCACCGTCTTGTACATACCAGTTGCGTTGCTTCTGGGAGTATGGGTTCGAGTCACTTCTGGGGTGTGAGTTTTCAGTTGCATATTGTCCTGGGGACCATTCAGGCTTGTTCGCATTTATGTTCCTCACGTGTGCCCCAAAGAATGAGGTGATTTGGTAAAATGCTATGCCTAAGATTACTATCCGAGTGCCGGCGGTGGGGTGGTTCAAATAGCTTAGGCTATCACCTCATTATGTCCGGTCGTGATGGTCAAGTGGATTAAGGCGTCTTGTACATACCAGTTGCGTTGCTTCTGGGAGTATGGGTTCGAGTCACTTCTGGGGTGTGAGTTTTCAGTTGCATATTGTCCTGGGGACCATTCAGGCTTGTTCGCATTTGTGTTCCTCACGTGTGCCCCAAAGAATGAGGTGATTTGGTAAAATGCTATGCCCAAGATTACTATCCGAGTGCCGGCGGTGGGGTGGTTCAAATAGCTTAGGCTATCACCTCATTATGTCCGGTCGTGATGGTCAAGTGGATTAAGGCGTCTTGTACATACCAGTTGCGTTGCTTCTGGGAGTATGGGTTCGAGTCACTTCTGGGGTGTGAGTTTTCAGTTGCATATTGTCCTGGGGACCATTCAGGCTTGTTCGCATATATATATATATATATATATATATATATATATATATATATATATATATATATATACATATATATATATATATATATATATATATATATATATATATATATATATATCACGAAAATAAACACGTGATTAAGAATGTGACAATGTCAGACCACGGAGGAAAAATGAAACAGGAATTTCCTTAAGTACTTTCGTATATTAAAAACATCTTCAGAAGGTCCTTAAGGAAATTCCTGTTTCATTTTTCCTCCGTGGTCTGACATTGTCATATATATATATATATATATATATATATATATATATATATATATATATATATATATATATATATATATATATATATATATATATATATATATATATATATATATACATGTATGTATGAGGGTGTGTACATGTGTATACAACATTGATAATTTTTTAACTAGCGTCATATATTGTTATTTGCTTAGCTAAACGAACTAGAGGGTTCAGTTCCTGAACCGATTATGTGCCTCTGTAATCCTGTACACCACCGCCCACGGGATGGGTATGGGGTGCATAATAAAGAAAGAAATTGAATATGAAGTCGATTTAACTTCCAAACATATATTTTTTAATAAATGTTAAATGTTTTCTGGCTAGTTATGTTAGATTTTATTAAAAATACGTATTCTACTTGTTAACATTATATTTTAAATTTGTGATAATTTGTGCAGAGAAGTGCGACAACTGGATATGCCAACAAACACTTTCCAAACAACGATATATCTTGGATAAGTCGCTCCACAACATTGCCGCTTGGACCATCGACTTCCTTTGATGGTACTTATTTCATAATGAAATTACATTAGTTTGGAGTAAATATATGTTTTCTCATGTTCTGCATTCAGCACCAACATTATATTGAGTAAATATATCATATTACTTCATTACTGAAATAATGCTATGAGGGGTTGAGTAGCTTTGGGTCTTTAGTGCACAGAATCTCCAATAGATGGGGCGAGAGTCGCCCCATCTCTCTCGCCCGAACAAGAGTCGAAACTTAATTTAAAATTGATATATCTCTGTTCTCGAACATGATATATTTCATTTGGTGCAATTATAATAATGTTCATATATCGGTCTTTCTGGAGGCATATAAGATTTTAGGCTTTATTAGCGTATCTTTGTTAATTATACAATATATCGGCAAGTGCGTAGGCGTCTGCACTCCATGCCCGACAAGCTACTGAGCGCTAGTATAAAAACATATGTATCTTCACGTGAGCTATAAATATGTCTATTGTAATGTATTTAAAATGAAGCTCTTATTTCTATCTTGCTTAAGATTTATAAAACATTTGTGTTTATTAACGAATTTACGTGAAATAAACATTGATCTGAGAGAGAGTTGCTCTGTCGTTCAGTCTGTACGGGGTGGGAGCTCCGTAATTTTTAATATACAATAATCTTCATTAGAAATTTAAATATGTCTATAGTAAAGTGTTTAAAGTGAAGCTTATATGTCTGTCTTTCTTGAGACATATAAAACATATATGTTTACTAACGAATTCACGTGAAATAAACATTGTTCTGAGAGAGAGTTGCTCGGTCGATCGATCTGTCCGGGGTCGGAGCTCGGCTATTATAAAAGTACACGTATCTTCGCTTTAAATTTAAATATGCCCATGGTAAGGTATTTAGAATGAAGCTTATATTTCTATCTTTCTTGTGACATATAAAACTTTTACGTTTATTAAGGAATCTGCGTGAAATAGGCATGGTTCTGAGATGAATGCTGCGGTTTTCGAGCTCGACGCCCGGCAATGGACGCCATATACACATCCAGTGGGTGTTATTGGACCCCATACCCATTTTATGGGTGGTTGGAGCCCCATACCCATTCTATGGGTGGTTGGAGCCCCATACCCATCCTGTGGGTTGTAGTGGACGCCATACTCATCCTGTGGGTGGTATTGGACCCCACACCCTTCCTGTGGGTGGATGTGATCCCCATACTCATCCTCTGGGTGGATGTGACCCTCATACCCATCCTGTGGGTGGTATTGCACCCCTTACTCACCTAACAGGTGGTAGTGGACAATATACCGATCCTGTAGTTGGTATAGTAGACACAATACCATCCTGTTTAGAGTAGTTTACCCCATAGACATTCCAATGAACCATCGTTTTCTGTTAGCGTTCCTACAAAACATCCTTTAAAGATTTGTAAAGCACCAACTATGGTATATAATATTGATTGGTGAAGGACTGTTATTCTATGTAATAATTTTTAGTGCTTATTATAATTTACTAAGAACAACTAATATTTCTCAAAACAAAACTACGAACCTTCAATAGGAAGTAGTTGATCTATAATATTCTAAGAGCATGGACAATAGTAGGTAAATTTCACAACCCATGTGGGACCTGAAAAGTACAATTTTCCTTATAATTGAACCAATCACGACTATTCTGCTATCTAGGTTGACGGACGGGTACTGTGAGACGCAAGTTGGTACGTGAGGAAGAGTTTGGGCCTTGGAAAAAAAAGTAACTGGGAATATATCACATATTTACTAATTCATATTCAACATATTGACTTTAAGCATTAAGTCATATATGTGCTGTCTTGTGTGAGAACGGGTTGCCAACACTGCTTGTTTCAGAGTCTGGTAGTCATTCTCAGACGCCAAAGTACTGAGTGTGACTGCAGCTCTACCTGTAAGATAGACTCTGAGAAGTGTGGCCCATTGGTCGACAGGCCAACTGAGTTGATTAGCAAGGGTTTCAAAGGTGGTGAAAAACACATCAACTTCTTCTTCTACAAAGGATGGCATTAACTTACTTGCATGTGATATATTAAAACTGACGGGAAGATTGGCAGTAGCTTGCTGGCGTTGAGCGAGGTGTGAAGTTTCCAACGTGTATTCTCGTTGACGACACTCTAGAGCCAGAGTCGCTTGTTGCTTGTCATGTTCGCGTTGCATCTCTAACTCTCGTCGTTTGGTTTCAAGCTGTACTTGTTCCCGCTCACGGAACATTGCAAACTCACGTTCCTTGAGGGCGATTTCTTCCCTTCTTATGGCAGTTGCTTCTCTTTGCTGCTCACGTTCAATCTTGGCCAGCTCTAGTTTGAGTTTCATCGTTGCCAAATCAGTTTTCTCTGCAATATAGTATGTTTCATGAGTTTCAGAGTCTATCTTACCTTGCTCTAAATAGTAATCCAGCAACAGGTTGTATAGGTCATTTTTGTTGGCTTGGTAGGGAACTTCTAGTTGATACTCATGTGCAAGAGTTTGTAATTCAGTCCTCTTGGCACGACTTAAAGTCCCTATTTCACCTGCTGGATTTGTACGGAAAGCTTGGAGACGAAACATGGTGAAATTAGCAAATAAAGGTACACGAATATTCAATAGTGAATGTCAGAAACAGGACAACGTGGCAACTGGTACCTATCCTGTGAGATCTTTAACAATGAAAGTTAAGTAAAAGATGTTAAATGATTAAATTAAATCAAGGGCGCAGGAAATCTTGTACCCGGTACTCATGTAAGAGGATAAGGGCAAGAAAATCCTACTAACAAATGAAACAGAGTTTCGAAAACAAATGAAACAGTTAATTGCCTCAAAAGTAAAATTGGTAGTCCAAGGATGTAGGCATACCTTGCCAAGTCTCTATAGGACATAAAGCAAGTTTTTCCTACTGAATTTAATATGATACTTACAGAATTAGCGAACTTTTGTGCTCTGAAAAAATAAGCTAATTCCCTACCGTTGTATGTATCATCATCTCTGACTGACGTGTAGGGGTGCGAGGTGTCAACTGGTGACGAGAACTGCTGCTGAGGTCCCAATTCAGCAACTAAAGTTCGAGCTAGAGGAACTATGGCCCTCTTTGTCCTCCTACAGTCAGATTGCAGAAGATTGGGTACTCTTGACCCGGGGCAGACCACAGTACCAGGGTACCAATATGATGATCTGTCAAAAATGAGAAATATCCAAGGGACAAAGATGGTAAGCACGAGTAATAACACGGAGGGAGAGGTGACCAATTAAGAGTATGACTGAGGCCTACAGTCACCACGTAATCCAAAGTTGTCTCACCTTCACCATATGTTACTCTCGTAATGCACAATACACCGCACCTTATAAAAAATGAAATTGAATATGAAAAATAGTAAAGCTACGTTAACAAAGTTAAATACGCTTACCATTAATTACCACTTGGCACCAGTACCTGAGTGAAGCTCCTAGGACAGGCCCCCATATAATATGTGACGGTAACGCGTTGGTGTTAGGCTGTTCAAAGCTAGGGGTATGGCCTCGTCACATAGTATTAAAAAAAAATAGAAAATCTGGAACTTCGTCTGTGGTAAGGTAAGGAGAAGACACACAAAACACAAGTAAATTTTAACAATGGAATTTTAATTACGTTAAATAAACAAAACATGAATAAAATGGACAAACAAATTTGTATAATAAAATCAATCAATCAAAATAATAAGAATAATTAAATGACACAATGAAAAGTTACGTTAAGACAAGTGAGCAAAATAACAAGAAGTGCAATATACAAAAAATGAGAGGTGCTGGAATATTGGCTTTAAGCTATCACCTCTCTCAGTACACGTACGCCAAAGCTTACGTCTAGCAGGGAGAAGTGTTAACTGTGTGAAAGCACGGAATATTCTGAGGACTGAGGTCGTGGCGGCCCCAGACATCAAGTAGTATGGGGGGGTGAGTGCAGTTGCAGCCCGACCGGCGACCAATCAGAGGAGCCGGCAGCAAGACAGGTAGTTTGGCAGTTTGAGTCTGAGCAGGTGTTCTTGGCTGCATACATTTTGCGCTCTGGCAAACCTTGCTGGTGTTGTTGTCGTTGGACATTTCTTCCATAGTAGTTATATATATTTGTTGCGACGTATTTTTGGAGGGAAGAGCAGGCTCAATCTCTTGAAGGAGATTATCGTCACACGTGTGTCCCCCTGGTGGTGACGTGTCCCCCCCTGGTGGTGACGTGTGTCCCCCTGGTGGTGACGTGTGTCCCCCCCTGGTGGTGACGTGTGTCCCCCTGGTGGTGACGTGCGTCCCCCCCTGGTGGTGACGTGTGCCCCCCCCTGGTGGTGACGTGTGTCCCCCCCTGGTGGTGACGTGTGTCCCCCCCTGGTGGTGACGTGTGTCCCCCCCTGGTGGGGACGTGTGTCCCCCCCTGGTGGTGACGTGTGTCCCCCTGGTGGTGACGTGTGTCCCCCCCTGGTGGTGACGTGTGTCCCCCTCTGGTGGTGACGTGTGTCCCCCCCTGGTGGTAACGTGTGTCCCCCTGGTGGTGACGTGTCCCCCCTGGTGGTGACGTGTCCCCCCCTGGTGGTGACGTGTCCCCCCCTGGTGGTGACGTGTCCCCCCCTGGTGGTGACGTGTCCCCCCTGGTGGTGACGTGTCCCCCCCTGGTGGTGACGTGTCCCCCCCTGGTGGTGACGTGTCCCCCCTGGTGGTGACGTGTCCCCCCCTGGTGGTGACGTGTCCTCCCTGGTGGTGACGTGTCCCCCCCTGGTGGTGACGTGTCCCCCCCTGGTGGTGACGTGTCCCCACCTGGTGGTGACGTGTCCCCCCCTGGTGGTGACGTGTCCCCCCCTGGTGGTGACGTGTCCCCCCCTGGTGGTGACGTGTCCCCCCCTGGTGGTGACGTGTCCCCCCCTGGTGGTGACGTGTCCCCCCCTGGTGGTGACGTGTCCCTGGTTTTATGAAGCATATTGTACAACGCCTTGTAAACAAGGATGGTTTACAACGCCTTGTAAACAAGGATGGTTTACAACGCCTTGTAAACAAGGACGGTTTACAACGCCTTGTAAACAAGGATGGTTTACAACGCCTGGTAAACAAGGATGGTTTACATACAGGTTGTGAACACATTTTAGTTGTGATTCTTTTGTATGTTTTCTCGTGATACATTTTTTATGTAAAAGAAAAATTCAATTGTATGGTTTTCTGTCAATATTTGCACCACCATTAATTTTTTATTCTTTGTTATATATAGTAAACAGCCTTGTGTTAGGTGTGTGTTAAAGCAATGATAACTTGTGTTAATTAATGTACAATTAAACAATTGATGGTGTTGTGATTGTGATACATCAAAGAAATGCACAATTAAACATGTAGTTAATAACTGGTGTTGAGAGTGATTGCAAGTGAGGTGTTCAGTCAATAGATGACATTGCAAGTGAGGTGTTCAGTCAATAGATGACATTGCAAGTGAGGTGTTCAGTCAATAGATGACATTGCAAGTGAGGTGTTCAGTCAATAGATGACATTGCAAGTGAGGTGTTCAGTCAATAGATGACATTGCAAGTGAGGTGTTCAGTCAATAGATGACATTGCAAGTGAGGTGTTCAGTCAATAGATGACATTGCAAGTGAGGTGTTCAGTCAATAGATGACATTGCAAGTGAGGTGTTCAGTCAATAGATGACATTGCAAGTGAGGTGTTCAGTCAATAGATGGCGCTCCCATAAGAGATGATATCACGCAGGAGACAACAGCCAGATAACCGATGATGCAGAGATATCGATAGTTTCCTGGATGCTGCGTGGTACCTGATGCTGCCTCATCTCCCTATGCCGCCTGGCAGCCAGTCTTGCAGATGCTGGACAAAGATAACAACATATTTCCTTCTCTACGTTATCGAATTTGTTGTTTAAACGATAACATCTCGCTAATTCATCATTGGAATGAAAAGCGCTTGAGATAAAGCATTATGGGGTATTTACTTGATAGACTCGCAAGACAATGCCAAACTATCACGGGCAGTTTAGTCGGAAATGCCTACTGGTGGAGCGTCTGGCTATGGCACGTAACAGCAGTCGGCGGGGAGGAGGGGCTGGCACGGAGCAATTTGGCTCCACACACGCCATGTCAGTCATTCAAGACCTTCACCTGCGTGAGGGTAAATTAATTCTGATGGTCAGTTACCCGAGTCCCTGACCTCCCCCCCCCCACCCAAAACCTAACCCTCCCCACAACCTCCCCACAACCTCCCCCTCCCCAATAGCACCCCCCTCACCCCCCTAACTAACGACCACCCCCCCAGCTCACTCCCCGACAAAACCTTAACCTAAACCCAACACCAATCTTAAACCCACTCGCCCCCACCCTAAATGGGCCCCCATCTCTCCCCAGTGGGCCACCCCAACACCCATCCCACAAGTAGTGATGATGATAGTGAAGTGTGGTAGTGATGATGATGGTGAGAAGTGAGGTAGTGATGATGATGAGTAGTAGTGTGGTAGTGATGATGATGGTTAGTGTGGTAGTGATGATGATAGTGTGTAGTGAGGTAGTGATGATGATGGTGAGAAGTGATAGAAGTGATGATAGTGAGTAGTGTGGTAGTGATGATGATGGCGAGAAGTGAGGTAGTGATGATGATAGTGAATAGTGTGGTAGTGATGATGATGGTGAGTAGTGTGGTAGTGATGATGATAGTGAGTAGTGAGGTAGTGATGATGATGGTGAGAAGTGATGATAGTGAGTAGTGTGGTAGTGATGATGATGGTGAGTAGTGTGGTAGTGATGATGATAGTGAGTAGTGAGGTAGTGATGATGATGGTGAGAAGTGATGATAGTGAGTAGTGTGGTAGTGATGATGGTGAGCAGTGAGGTATTGATGATGATAGTGAATAGTGTGAATAGGCTAAGAAATAGGCTATTTTTGTTGAAATAGAAATAGGGCAGTAATTGTTGGTAGCGTGTCTTCTCTGTTCACGTAGCAGTAAATAGGTATCCAGGAGTTAGTTAGATTAGGTTAGGTTAGGTTAGTTTAGGCTAGGAAATAGGCTAGGTTTGTAGAAATAGAAATAGAAGAAGGGCTGTAATTGTAGGTAGCGTTTCCTATCACCGAATACATCTATTCACCTAACAGTAAATAGGTATCCAGGAGTTAGTTACGTTAGGTTAGGTTAGCTTAGATTAGGTTATGTTTGTTTTGACTAGGAAATAGGCTAGGTTTGCAGGTTAAGTTAGGTTAGTTTAGGCTAGGTTTGTAGAAATAGAAATAGAAAGGGGCTGTAATTGTTGGTAGCCTATCTAACCTAACCAAGGAACCCAACCAACCAACCAACCTAACCAAGCAACGTCCCCAACCAACCTAACCAGCCAACCTAACCAAGGAACCTAATCAACCAACCTAACCAAGCAACCTAACCAAGGAACCTAACCAAAAATCCTAACCTAACCCAACCAACCCAACTAACCTAACCAACCAACCAACCTAACCAACGTAACCAACCAACCTAACCAACCAACCTAACCAATGTAACCAACCAACCTAACCAACCAACAAAACCAAGCAACCTAACCCACCAACCTAACCAAAGAACCTAATCAACCAACCTAACCAAGCAACCTAACCAACCAACCTAACCTAACCAAAGAACCTAACCAACCTAACCTAACCAACCAACCTAACCTAACCAACCAACCTAACCAACAAACCAACCAACCTAACCAACCAACCAACCAACCAACCTAACCAACCAACCTAACTAACCAACCATCCTAACCAACCTAAGCAATCTAACCTAACCAACCAACCTAACCAAGCAACCTAACCAATGTAAGCTATCTAACCTAACCAACTAACCTAAGCTATCTAACCTAACCAACTAATTTAAGCTATCTAACCTAACCAACCAACCTAAGCTATCTAACCTAACCAACCAACCTAAGCTATCTAACCTAGCCAACCAACCTAACCAACCAACCTAACCAAGCAACCTAACCAACCAACCTAACCAACCAACCTAACCAACCAACCTAACCAAGGAACCTAATCAACCAACCTAACCAAGCAACCTAACCAAGGAACCTAACCAAGTATCCTAACCTAACCCAACCAACCCAACTAACCTAACCAACCAACCAACCTAACCAACCAACCTAACCAACCAACCTAACCAACCAACCTAACCAATGTAACCAACCAACCTAACCAACGTAACCAACCTAACCAACCAACAAAACCAACCAACCTAACCAAGCAACCTAACCTAACCAAAGAACCCAACCAACCTAACCTAACCAACCAACCTAACCAACCAACCAACCAACCAACCAACCAAACCAACCAACCTAACCAACCAACCTAAGCTATCCAACCAACCAACCTAACTAACCAACCTAACTAACCAACCATCCTAACCAACCTAAGCAATCTAACCTAACCAACCAACCTAACCAAGCAACCTTACCAACGTAAGCAATCTAACCTAACCAACCAACCTAACCAACGTAAGCAATCTAACCTAACCAACCAACCTAACCAACCAACCTAACCAACGTAAGCAATCTAACCTAAAAAACCAACCTAACCAACGTAACCAACCTAACCAACCAACCTAAGCAACCTAAGCAACCAACCTAACCTAACCAACCTAACCTAACCAACCAACCTAAGCTATCTAACCTAACCAACCAACCTAAGCTATCTAACCTAACCAACCAACCTAACCAACGTAAGCTATCTAACCTAACCAACCAACCTAACCAACGTAACCAACCTAACCAACCAACCTAAGCAACCTAAGCAACCAACCTAACCTAACCAACCTAACCTAACCAACCAACCTAAGCTATCTAACCTAACCAACCAACCTAACCGTGCAACCTAACCAGCCAACCTAACCAACCAACCTAACCAAAGAACCTAATCAACCAACCTAACCTAACCAACGTAACCAACCAACCTAACCTAACCAACCAACCAACCTAACCAACCAACCTAACCTAACCTAACCAACAAACCCAACCTAACCTAACCAACGTAACCAACCATCCTAACCAACGTAACCAACCTAACCTAACCAACCAACCTAACCAACCAACCTAAACTAACCAACCAACCTAACCTAACCAACCAAAACAACCTAACTAACCAATCAACCTAACCAACTAAGCTATCCAACTAAGCTATCCAACCAACCAAACCAACCAACCTAACTAACCAATCAACCTAACCAACAAACCTAAGCTATCCAACCAACCAACATAAGCTATCTAACCTAACCAACCAACCAACATAAGCTATCTAACCAAACCAACCTAACCAACCAACCTAACCAAGCAACCTAACCAACCAACCTATGCTATCTAACCTAACCAACGAACCAACCTAACCAACCAACCTAACTAACCTAACCAACCAACCTAAGCTATCTAACCTAACCAAGCAACCTAACCAACCAACCTATCCAACCAACCTAACCAACCAACCTAACCAAACAACCTAACCAAGCAACCTATCCAACCAACCTAACCAAGGAACCTAACCAACCAACCAACCAACCTAACCAACGTAACCAACCAACCTAAGCAATGTAACCTGAGCAACCTAACCTGAGCAATCTAACCTGTGCAACCTAACCTGAGCAACCTAACCTGAGCAACCTAACCTGAGCAACCTAACCTGAGCAACCTAACCTGAGCAACCTAACCCAAGCAACCTAACCTAAGCAACCTAACCTGAGCAACCTAACCTGAGCAACCAACCTAACCTGAGCAACCTAACCTGAGCAACCTAACCTGAGCAACCTAACCTAACCTGAGCAACCCAACCTGAGCAACCTAACCTGAGCAACCTAACCAGAGCAACCTAACCTGAGCAACCCAACCTGAGCAACCTAACCTGAGCAACCTAACCAGAGCAACCTAACCTGAGCAACCTAACCTGAGCAACCTAACCTGAGCAACCTAACCTTAGCAACCTAACCTGAGTAACCTAACCTGAGCAACCTAACCTGAGCAACCTAACCTGAGCAACCTAACCTGAGCAACCTAACCTGAGCAACCTAACCTGAGCAACCTAACCTGAGTAACCTAACCTGAGCAACCTAACCTGAGCAACCTAACCTGAGCAACCTAACCTGAGTAACCTAACCTGAGCAACCTAACCTGAGCAACCTAACCTGAGCAACCTAACCTGAGCAACCTAACCTGAGCAACCTAACCTGAGCAACCTAACCTGAGCAACCTAACCTGAGCAACCTAACCTAACCAACCTAATTATATTATTATATTATTATTATATATTATATTATTATATTATTATTATTATTATTATTATTATTATTATTATTATTATTATTATATATTATATTATATTATTATTATACAACCTTATTATATTATCAACTCCCTTCTTATTATCTGTCAGAGTCCATGAGTGTCCGTGTGCGTGTCCGTGTGAGTGTCCGTGTCCGTGTATCCATGGGGTTTTGGGTCCAGGAAGCTATTTGTGTCGACCCAAATTGCCTCCCTTCTCCCCACCTGAAATCCAGGTGGATTGAAAGACCTGCCCGAGGTCAGTGGATCCAGGTATCCGTCCGTGGCCCCCCGGACTTCAACCCTTCCCCACATTCCAAGGAGTCGGTCAATCAATCTTCGGCTATCCAGAGAATCTATCGAAACTGATGCTCCTACAGGAGGGGACACACAGAGAAATCTGTGCCCTGTACTTGCAACCGTTCCGACAGGCTCGAACGCAGGTCTATCCGGATTAGGAACTTGTTCTATCCGACTAGGCCACGCTGGAGTTGCCTTCTGATTGAAATTTGGCACTTGTATTTATATCTCATAGCAAGGTTAGTTAGTGTCTATTTATCAACAGTTGCAATGATTGAGATGTTAAGTTGTTAATTTGTGTTGACAGTTAGAAATACCTGACAGCTTTGTTTGATAAGACTGCAGTCCCGTGAGGCAGTTTTATGAATGAATATTGGAGAATTTAGGCTAACTGACGTGTGTGTTTACTAGTCGTGTTTACTAGTTGTGTTTTTACGGGGGTTGAGCTTTGCTCTTTCGGCCCGCCTCTCAACTGTCAATCAACTGTTTACTAACTATTTTTTTTTTCCCACACCACACACACACACACCCCCCAGGAAGCAGCCCGTGACAGCTGACTAACTCCCAGGTACCTATTTACTGCTAGGTAACAGGGGCACTTAGGGTGAAAGAAACTTTGCCCATTTGTTTCTGCCTCGTGCGGGAATCGAACCCGCGCCACAGAATTACGAGACCTGCGCGCTATCCACCAGGCTACGAGGCCCCTGTGTGTGTGTGTACTCACCTAGCGTGTTTGCGGGGGTTGAGCTCTGGCTCTTTGGTCCCGCCTCTCAACCGTCAATCAACAGGTGTACAGATTCCTGAGCCTATTGGGCTCTATCATATCTACACTTGAAACTGTGTATGGAGTCAGCCTCCACCACATCATCACCTATTGCATTCCATTTGTCAACCACTCTGACACTAAAAAAGTTCTTTCTAATATCTCTGTGGCTCATTTGGGCACTCAGTTTCCACCTGTGTCCCCTTGTGCTAAATAGACCGTCTTTAGCTACCTTATCAGTTCCCTTCAGAATCTTGAATGTGGTGATCATGTCACCCTTAACTCTTCTGTCTTCCAGCGAAGTGAGGTTTAATTCCCGTAGTCTCTCCTCGTAGCTCATACCTCTCAGCTCCGGTACTAGTCTGGTGGCAAACCTTTGAACCTTTTCCAGTTTAGTCTTATCCTTCACTAGATATGGACTCCATGCTGGGGCTGCATACTCCAGGATTGGCCTGACTTATGTGGTATAAAAAGTTCTGATTGATTCTTTACACAAGTTTCTGAATGCCGTTCGTATGTTGGCCAGCCTGGCATATGCCGCTGATGTTATCCTCTTGATATGTGCTGCAGGAGACAGGTCTGGCGTGATATCAACCCCTAAGTCTTTTTCCTTCTTTGACTTCTGAAGAATTTCCTCTCCCAGATGATACCTTGTATCTGGCCTCCTGCTCCCTACACCTATCTCCATTACATTACATTTGGTTGGGTTAAACTCTAACAACCATTTGTTCGACCATTCCTTCAGCTTGTCTAGGTCTTCTTGAAACCTCAAACAGTCCTCTTCGGTTTTAATCCTTCTCATAATTTTAGCAGCGTCCGCAAACATTGAGAGAAATGAATCGATACCCTCCGGGAGATCATTTATATATATCAGAAACAAGATAGGACCGAGTACAGAGCCCTGTGGGACTCCACTGGTGACTTCACGCCAATCGGAGGTCTCACCCCCTCACCGTAACTCTCTGCTTCCTATTGCTTAGATACTCCCTTATCCACTGGAGCACCTTACCAGCTACACCTGCCTGTCTCTCCAGCTTATGTACCAGCCTCTTATGCGGTACTGTGTCAAAGGCTTTCTGACAATCCAAGAAAATGCAGTCCGCCCAGCCCTCTCTTTCTTGCTTTATCTTTGTCACCTGATCTTAGAAATCACCTGATGTGTGTGTGTGTGTGTTTAAAAGTATGTATTAATGAATAATTAGTGTGGTGTTTCCAAATGAGTTTGTGAGTGGTAAACAAGCAATGCAATATCTAATATGTGCTATTTTAGGCCTCGTTCTGTAAAATACATGTTGTGGCCGCCATTTTCTGTGTTGGGCCGGGGGGGGGGGTGATGGATGGGGCGGAGAGGGGGGTAGGGGTTCGGCGGCCTCCATTTTTGGGGGGGGGGGGCGTCCGGAGGAGCTACCGTGGGAAGTGTGGTGGTGGGGGAGGGAGGGGATGGTAGGGGGGATGGGTTGGCAGTTAGGTATTTAAATTTAATATTTCCAGATAGGTTATATAGGGCGAGGTGTTGAGGAAGGAATAAGAAAAGTGTTTGGGACTGAGTTGAGTGTATTAGTTCTTGTGATTGATGTTAGCAGGAAGGTAGGTGGTTGAAATGTGTAAAGATTTGTTAATGAGATCATTTGGTTAATAATGTAGGAATTAAGGGTAAGTGATCACTGGAGATAGATATTCAACAGTATATTAAGTGGCCAAGTTTTAGCAGGTAGGTAGGCCGGCCGGCCGGCAGAGAGAGACAATGGACTGACAAATAGGTAGACGTTTTCTTCATGGATGGTAAACTATTATTAAAATGGCATGTACACATTTCCATGTGCGACATTCTTGTACACACACACACACACACACACACACACACACACACACACACACAAAGGTATGCTACTAGACTACTAGACAAGTCCAAAGGTATGCTACTAGACTAGTCCCAGAACTAAGAGGCATGAGTTATGAGGAAAGGCTGCGGGAAATGCACCTTACGACACTGGAAGACAGAAGAGTAAGGGGGGACATGGTCACAACCTACAAAATCCTCAGGGGAATCGACCGGGTAAACAAGGATGAACTATTCAACACTGGTGGGACGCGAACAAGGGGACACAGGTGGAAGCTGAGTACCCAAATGAGCCACAGAGACATTAGAAAGAACTTTTTCAGTGTCAGAGTAGTTAGTAAATGGAATGCATTAGGAAGTGATGTGGTGGAGGCTGACTCCATACACAGTTTCAAATGTAGATATGATAGAGCCCAATAGGCTCAGGAATCTGTACACCAGTTGATTGACGGTTGAGAGGCGGGACCAAAGAGCCAGAGCTCAACCCCCGCAAGCACAATTAGGTGAGTACACACACACACTGACCCACAGAGACTGCCCAAATATGTATACTAACAGCAGCAGCAGTTGGTGTTCCCAGGCAGGTCACCCATCCAAGTACTAACCAAAGTCAACGGTGCTTAACCTGACAGATGTATGGGAGAAGACGCAGTGTTCTCAAGGTGATAGGTAGGTAGGTAGTATGGCCGTTGCTATTGTATACAAGTAGTAAGTAATCACATGTGAGTGAGTGAGTCAAGATAATGGTAACTGCGGCAGGCAGGCAGGCGGAGGATACTCACACATAGTAGCCAATTCTCCATTAATGATAGTACTTATTGCAACTATTTAGTCAAATTAACCAACAACAAATGGACTACTACTACTACTGTTGCTCCAAAATAGAAATGTTGGGATGCCACCGCTGCCATTGATCTCGCACAAGTTGCTGCTGACAAATGACTCATCTTAGGCCTTGCATATGCTCTCTTAGGCTTCATTTAGTCAATACTTTTAACATCATTGACTCGGGGGACAGGCAGACAGGCACTTTATACATGTTAGGCTTATAGTGGTCTCCAACACCCACCACCCCACAAGGTCCAACTAGTGACTAACCCTCACTCACTAACCACGCCCCAAGTAGCTAGCTTACTAACTCCTGGATACCTATTTACTGCTAGGTGAACAGAGGCATTCGGTGATAGGAAACGCTACCAACAATTACAGCCCTTCTTCTATTTCTATTTCTACAAACCTAGCCTATTTCCTAGCCTAAACTAACCTAACCTAACCTAATCTAACTAACTCCTGGATACCTATTTACTGCTACGTGAACAGAGAAGACACGCTACCAACAATTACTGCCCTATTTCTATTTCCATGCCAGCTTTCCATATTTCCATATTTCGATAGACTCTCTGGATAGCCGAAGATTAAAAGACCAACCAACCTAACCAACCAACCTAACTAACCAATCAACCTAACCAACCAACCTACGCTATCCAACCAACCAACATAAGCTATCTAACCTAACCAACCAACCTAACCAACCACCGTAACTAACCTAACCAACCAACCTAAGCTATCTAACCTAACCAAGCAACCTAACCAACCAACCTAACCAAGCATCCTAACCAACCAACCTATGCTATCTAACCTAACCAACCAACCAACCTAACCAACCAACCTAACCAACCAACCTAAGCTATCTAACCTAACCAAGCAACCTAACCAACCAACCTAACCAAGCAACCTATCCAACCAACCTAACCAAGGAACCTAACCAACCAACCTAACCAACCAACCTAACCAAGGAACCTAACCAACCAACCAACCAACCAACCTAACCAACGTAACCAACCAACCTAAGCAATGTAACCTGAGCAACCTAACCTGAGCAATCTAACCTGAGCAACCTAACCTGAGAAACCTAACCTGAGCAACCAACCTAACCTGAGCAACCAACCTAACCTGAGCAACCTAACCTGAGCAACCAACCTAACCTGAGCAACCTAACCTGAGCAACCTAACCTGAGCAACCTAACCTAACCTGAGCAACCTAACCTGAGCAACCTAACCTAACCTGAGCAACCTAACCTAACCAGAGCAACCTAACCTAACCTGAGCAACCTAACCTGAGCAACCTAACCTGAGCAACCTAACCTGAGGAACCCAACCTAACCAACCTAATTATGTTATTATATTATTATATTATTATTATTATTATATTATTATTATTATTATTATTATTATTATTATTATTATTATTATATATTATATTATATTATTATTATACAACCTTATTATATTATCAACTCCCTTCTTATTATCTGTCAGAGTCCATGAGTGTCCGTGTGCGTGTCCGTGTGAGTGTCCGTGTCCGTGTATCCATGGGGTTTTGGGTCCAGGAAGCTATTTGTGTCGACCCAAATTGCCTCCCTTCTCCCCACCTGAAATCCAGGTGGATTGAAAGACCTGCCCGAGGTCAGTGGATCCAGGTATCCGTCCGTGGCCCCCCGGACTTCAACCCTTCCCCACATTCCAAGGAGTCGGTCAATCAATCTTCGGCTATCCAGAGAATCTATCGAAACTGATGCTCCTACAGGAGGGGACACACAGAGAAATCTGTGCCCTGTACTTGCAACCGTTCCGACAGGCTCGAACGCAGGTCTATCCGGATTAGGAACTTGTTCTATCCGACTAGGCCACGCTGGAGTTGCCTTCTGAATCAAATTTGGCACTTGTATTTATATCTCATAGCAAGGTTAGTTAGTGTCTATTTATCAACAGTTGCAATGATTGAGATGTTAAGTTGTTAATTTGTGTTGACAGTTAGAAATACCTGACAGCTTTGTTTGATAAGACTGCAGTCCCGTGAGGCAGTTTTATGAATGAATATTGGAGAATTTAGGCTAACTGACGTGTGTGTTTACTAGTCGTGTTTACTAGTTGTGTTTTTACGGGGGTTGAGCTTTGCTCTTTCGGCCCGCCTCTCAACTGTCAATCAACTGTTTACTAACTATTTTTTTTTTCTCCCACACCACACACACACACACACCCCAGGAAGCAGCCCGTGACAGCTGACTAACTCCCAGGTACCTATTTACTGCTAGGTAACAGGGGCACTTAGGGTGAAAGAAACTTTGTCCATTTGTTTCTGCCTCGTGCGGGAATCGAACCCGCGCCACAGAATTACGAGACCTGCGCGCTATCCACCAGGCTACGAGGCCCCTGTGTGTGTGTGTGTACTCACCTAGTTGTGTTTGCGGGGGTTGAGCTCTGGCTCTTTGGTCCCGCCTCTCAACCGTCAATCAACAGGTGTACAGATTCCTGAGCCTATTGGGCTCTATCATATCTACACTTGAAACTGTGTATGGAGTCAGCCTCCACCACATCATCACCTAATGCATTCCATTTGTCAACCACTCTGACACTAAAAAAGTTCTTTCTAATATCTCTGTGGCTCATTTGGGCACTCAGTTTCCACCTGTGTCCCCTTGTGCTAAATAGACCGTCTTTAGCTACCTTATCAATTCCCTTCAGAATCTTGAATGTGGTGATCATGTCCCCCTTAACTCTTCTGTCTTCCAGCGAAGTGAGGTTTAATTCCTGTAGTCTCTCCTCGTAGCTCATACCTCTCAGCTCCGGTACTAGTCTGGTGGCAAACCTTTGAACCTTTTCCAGTTTAGTCTTATCCTTCACTAGATATGGACTCCATGCTGAGGCTGCATACTCCAGGATTGGCCTGACTTATGTGGTATACAAAGTTCTGAATGATTCTTTACACAAGTTTCTGAATGCCGTTCGTATGTTGGCCAGCCTGGCATATGCCGCTGATGTTATCCTCTTGATATGTGCTGCAGGAGACAGGTCTGGCGTGATATCAACCCCTAAGTCTTTTTCCTTCTTTGACTTCTGAAGAATTTCCTCTCCCAGATGATACCTTGTATCTGGCCTCCTGCTCCCTACACCTATCTCCATTACATTACATTTGGTTGGGTTAAACTCTAACAACCATTTGTTCGACCATTCCTTCAGCTTGTCTAGGTCTTCTTGAAACCTCAAACAGTCCTCTTCGGTTTTAATCCTTCTCATAATTTTAGCATCGTCCGCAAACATTGAGAGAAATGAATCGATACCCTCCGGGAGATCATTTACATATATCAGAAACAAGATAGGACCGAGTACAGAGCCCTGTGGGACTCCACTGGTGACTTCACGCCAATCGGAGGTCTCACCCCCTCACCGTAACTCTCTGCTTCCTATTGATTAGATACTCCCTTATCCACTGGAGCACCTTCCCAGCTACACCTGCCTGTCTCTCCAGCTTATGTACCAGCCTCTTATGCGGTACTGTGTCAACGGCTTTCCGACAATCCAAGAAAATGCAGTCCGCCCAGCCCTCTCTTTCTTGCTTAATCTTTGTCACCTGATCTTAGAAATCACCTGATGTGTGTGTGTGTGTTTAAAAGTATGTATTAATGAATAATTAGTGTGGTGTTTCCAAATGAGTTTGTGAGTGGTAAACAAGCAATGCAATATCTAATATGTGCTATTTTAGGCCTCGTTCTGTAAAATATATGTTGTGGCCGCCATTTTCTGTGTTGGGCCGGGGGGGGGGGGTGATGGATGGGGCGGAGAGGGGGGTAGGGGTTCGGCGGCCTCCATTTTTTTTGGGGGGGGGGCGTCCGGAGGAGCTACCGTGGGAAGTGTGGTGGTGGGGGGGGGGAGGGGAAGGTAGGGGGGATGGGTTGGCAGTTAGGTATTTAAATTTAATATTTCCAGATAGGTTATATAGGGCGAGGTGTTGAGGAAGGAATAAGAAAAGTGTTTGGGACTGAGTTGAGTGTATTAGTTGTTGTGATTGATGTTAGCAGGAAGGTAGGTGGTTGAAATGTGTAAAGATTTGTTAATGAGATCATTTGGTTAATAATGTAGGAATTAAGGGTAAGTGATCACTGGAGATAGATATTCAACAGTATATTAAGTGGACAAGTTTTAGCAGGTAGGTAGGCCGGCCGGCCGGCAGAGAGAGAGAATGGACTGACCAGTAGGTAGACGTTTTCTTCATGGATGGTAAACTATTATTAAAATGGCATGTACACATTTCCATGTGCGACATTCTTGTACACACACACACACACACACACAAAGGTATGCTACTAGACTACTAGACAAGTCCAAAGGTATGCTACTAGACTAGTCCCAGAACTAAGAGGCATGAGTTATGAGGAAAGGCTACGGGAAATGCACCTTACGACACTGGAAGACAGAAGAGTAAGGGGGGACATGATCACAACCTACAAAATCCTCAGGGGAATCGACCGGGTAAACAAGGATGAACTATTCAACACTGGTGGGACGCGAACAAGGGGACACAGGTGGAAGCTGAGTACCCACATGAGCCACAGAGACATTAGAAAGAACTTTTTCAGTGTCAGAGTAGTTAGTAAATGGAATGCATTAGGAAGTGATGTGGTGGAGGCTGACTCCATACACAGTTTCAAATGTAGATATGATAGAGCCCAATAGGCTCAGGAATCTGTACACCAGTTGATTGACGGTTGAGAGGCGGGACCAAAGAGCCAGAGCTCAACCCCCGCAAGCACAATTAGGTGAGTACACACACACACTGACCCACAGAGACTGCCCAAACATGTATACTAACAGCAGCAGCAGTTGGTGTTGCCAGGCAGGTCACCCATCCAAGTACTAACCAAAGTCAACGGTGCTTAACCTGACAGATGTATGGGAGGAGACGCAGTGTTCTCAAGGTGATAGGTAGGTAGGTAGTATGGCCGTTGCTATTGTATACAAGTAGTAAGTAATCACATGTGAGTGAGTGAGTCAAGATAATGGTAACTGCGGCAGGCAGGCAGGCAGGCGGAGGATACTCACACATAGTAGCCAATTCTCCATTAATGATAGTACTTATTGCAACTATTTAGTCAAATTAACCAACAACAAATGGACTGCTACTACTACTACTACTACTACTACTACTACTACTACTACTACTACTACTACTACTACTACTACTACTACTACTACTACTACTATTACTACTACTACTACTACTACTACTACTGTTGCTCCAAAATAGAAATGTTGGGATGCCACCGCTGCCATTGATCTCGCACAAGTTGCTGCTGACAAATGACTCATCTTAGGCCTTGCATATGCTCTCTTAGGCTTCATTTAGTCAATACTTTTAACATCATTGACTCGGGGGACAGGCAGACAGGCACTTTATACATGTTAGGCTTATAGTGGTCTCCAACACCCACCACCCCACAAGGTCCAACTAGTGACTAACCCTCACTCACTAACCACGCCCCAAGTAGCTAGCTTACTAACTCCTGGATACCTATTTACTGCTAGGTGAACAGAGGCATTCGGTGATAGGAAACGCTACCAACAATTACAGCCCTTCTTCTATTTCTATTTCTACAAACCTAGCCTATTTCCTAGCCTAAACTAACCTAACCTAACCTAATCTAACTAACTCCTGGATACCTATTTACTGCTACGTGAACAGAGAAGACACACTACCAACAATTACTGCCCTATTTCTATTTCCATGCCAGCTTTCCATATTTCCATATTTCGATAGACTCTCTGGATAGCCGAAGATTAAAAGACCAACCAACCTAACCAACCAACCTAACTAACCAATCAAACTAACCAACCAACCTACGCTATCCAACCAACCAACATAAGCTATCTAACCTAACCAAGCAACCTAACCAACCTAACCAAGCATCCTAACCAACCAACCTATGCTATCTAACCTAACCAACCACCCAACCTAACCAACCAACCTAACTAACCTAACCAACCAACCTAAGCTATCTAACCTAACCAAGCAACCTAACCAACCTAACCAAGCAACCTATCCAACCAACCTAACCAAGGAACCTAACCAAGCAACCTATCCAACCAACCTAACCAAGGAACCTAACCAACCAACCTAACCAACCAACCTAACCAAGGAACCTAACCAACCAACCAACCAACCTAACCAACGTAACCAACCAACCTAAGCAATGTAACCTGAGCAACCTAACCTGAGCAATCTAACCTGAGCAACCTAACCTGAGAAACCTAACCTGAGCAACCTAACCTGAGCAACCTAACCTGAGCAACCTAACCTAAGCAACCTAACCTGAGCAACCTAACCTGAGCAACCAACCTAACCTGAGCAACCTAACCTGAGCAACCAACCTAACCTGAGCAACCTAACCTGAGCAACCTAACCTGAGCAACCTAACCTAACCTGAGCAACCTAACCTGAGCAACCTAACCTAACCTGAGCAACCTAATTATGTTATTATATTATTATTTTATATTATATTATTATTATTATTATTATTATTATTATTATTATTATTATATTATTATTATTATTATTATTATTATTATTATTATTATTATTATTATATTATTATTATTATTATTATTATTATTATTATTATTATTATTATTATTATTATTATTATTATTATTATTATTTTATTATTATTATTATTATTATTATTATTATTATTATTATATATTATATTATATTATTATTATACAACCTTATTATATTATCAACTCCCTTCTTATTATCTGTCAGAGTCCATGAGTGTCCGTGTGCGTGTCCGTGTGAGTGTCCGTGTCCGTGTATCCATGGGGTTTTGGGTCCAGGAAGCTATTTGTGTCGACCCAAATTGCCGCCCTTCTCCCCACCTGAAATCCAGGTGGATTGAAAGACCTGCCCGAGGTCAGTGGATCCAGGTAGCCGTCCGTGGCCCCCCGGACTTCAACCCTTCCCCACATTCCAAGGAGTCGGTCAATCAATCTTCGGCTATCCAGAGAATCTATCGAAACTGATGCTCCTACAGGAGGGGACACACAGAGAAATCTGTGCCCTGTACTTGCAACCGTTCCGACAGGCTCGAACGCAGGTCTATCCGGATTAGGAACTTGTTCTATCCGACTAGGCCACGCTGGAGTTGCCTTCTGAATCAAATTTGGCACTTGTATTTATATCTCATAGCAAGGTTAGTTAGTGTCTATTTATCAACAGTTGCAATGATTGAGATGTTAAGTTGTTAATTTGTGTTGACAGTTAGAAATACCTGACAGCTTTGTTTGATAAGACTGCAGTCCCGTGAGGCAGTTTTATGAATGAATATTGGAGAATTTAGGCTAACTGACGTGTGTGTTTACTAGTCGTGTTTACTAGTTGTGTTTTTACGGGGGTTGAGCTTTGCTCTTTCGGCCCGCCTCTTAACTGTCAATCAACTGTTTACTATTTTTTTTTTCTCCCACACCACACACACACACACACCCCAGGAAGCAGCCCATGACAGCTGACTTACTCCCAGGTACCTATTTACTGCTAGGTAACAGGGGCACTTAGGGTGAAAGAAACTTTGCCCATTTGTTTCTGCCTCGTGCGGGAATCGAACCCGCGCCACAGAATTACGAGACCTGCGCGCTATCCACCAGGCTACGAGGCCCCTGTGTGTGTGTGTGTACTCACCTAGTTGTGTTTGCGGGGGTTGAGCTCTGGCTCTTTGGTCCCGCCTCTCAACCGTCAATCAACAGGTGTACAGATTCCTGAGCCTATTGGGCTCTATCATATCTACACTTGAAACTGTGTATGGAGTCAGCCTCCACCACATCATCACCTAATGCATTCCATTTGTCAACCACTCTGACACTAAAAAAGTTCTTTCTAATATCTCTGTGGCTCATTTGGGCACTCAGTTTCCACCTGTGTCCCCTTGTGCTAAATAGACTTTCTTTAGCTACCTTATCAATTCCCTTCAGAATCTTGAATGTGGTGATCATGTCCCCCTTAACTCTTCTGTCTTCCAGCGAAGTGAGGTTTAATTCCCGTAGTCTCTCCTCGTAGCTCATACCTCTCAGCTCCGGTACTAGTCTGGTGGCAAACCTTTGAACCTTTTCCAGTTTAGTCTTATCCTTCACTAGATATGGATTCCATGCTGGGGCTGCATACTCCAGGATTGGCCTGACTTATGTGGTATACAAAGTTCTGAATGATTCTTTACACAAGTTTCTGAATGCCGTTCGTATGTTGGCCAGCCTGGCATATGCCGCTGATGTTATCCTCTTGATATGTGCTGCAGGAGACAGGTCTGGCGTGATATCAACCCCTAGGTCTTTTTCCTTCTTTGACTTCTGAAGAATTTCCTCTTCCAGATGATACCTTGTATCTGGCCTCCTGCTCCCTACACCTATCTCCATTACATTACATTTGGTTGGGTTAAACTCTAACAACCATTTGTTCGACCATTCCTTCAGCTTGTCTAGGTCTTCTTGAAACCTCAAACAGTCCTCTTCGGTTTTAATCCTTCTCATAATTTTAGCAGCGTCCGCAAACATTGAGAGAAATGAATCGATACCCTCCGGGAGATCATTTACATATATCAGAAACAAGATAGGACCGAGTACAGAGCCCTGTGGGACTCCACTGGTGACTTCACGCCAATCGGAGGTCTCACCCCCTCACCGTAACTCTCTGCTTCCTATTGCTTAGATACTCTCTTATCCACTGGAGCACCTTACCAGCTACACCTGCCTGTCTCTCCAGCTTATGTACCAGCCTCTTATGCGGTACTGTGTCAAAGGCTTTCTGACAATCCAAGAAAATGCAGTCCGCCCAGCCCTCTCTTTCTTGCTTTATCTTTGTCACCTGATCTTAGAAATCACCTGATGTGTGTGTGTGTGTGTTTAAAAGTATGTATTAATGAATAGTTAGTGTGGTGTTTCCAAATGAGCAATGCAATATCTAATATGTGCTATTTTAGGCCTCGTTCTGTAAAATACATGTTGTGGCCGCCATTTTCTGTGTTGGGCCGGGGGGGGGGGGGTGATGGATGGGGCGGTGAGGGGGGTAGGGGTTCGGGGGCCTCCATTTTTTGGGGGGGGTCCGGAGGAGCTACCGTGGGAAGTGTGGTGGGGGGGGGGAGGGAGGGGAAGGTAGGGGGGATGGGTTGGCAGTTAGGTATTTAAATTTAATATTTCCAGATAAGTTATATAGGGCGAGGTGTTGAGGAAGGAATAAGAAAAGTGTTTGGGACTGAGTTGAGTGTATTAGTTGTTGTGATTGATGTTAGCAGGAAGGTAGGTGGTTGAAATGTGTAAAGATTTGTTAATGAGATCATTTGGTTAATAATGTAGGAATTAAGGGTAAGTGATCACTGGAGATAGATATTCAACAGTATATTAAGTGGACAAGTTTTAGCAGGTAGGTAGGCCGGCCGGCCGGCAGAGAGAGACAATGGACTGACAAATAGGTAGACGTTTTCTTCATGGATGGTAAACTATTATTAAAATGGCATGTACACATTTCCATGTGCGACATTCTTGTACACACACACACACACAAAGGTATGCTACTAGACTACTAGACAAGTCCAAAGGTATGCTACTAGACTAGTCCCAGAACTAAGAGGCATGAGTTATGAGGAAAGGCTGCGGGAAATGCACCTTACGACACTGGAAGACAGAAGAGTAAGGGGGGACATGATCACAACCTACAAAATCCTCAGGGGAATCGACCGGGTAAACAAGGATGAACTATTCAACACTGGTGGGACGCGAACAAGGGGACACAGGTGGAAGCTGAGTACCCACATGAGCCACAGAGACATTAGAAAGAACTTTTTCAGTGTCAGAGTAGTTAGTAAATGGAATGCATTAGGAAGTGATGTGGTGGAGGCTGACTCCATACACAGTTTCAAATGTAGATATGATAGAGCCCAATAGGCTCAGGAATCTGTACACCAGTTGATTGACGGTTGAGAGGCGGGACCAAAGAGCCAGAGCTCAACCCCCGCAAGCACAATTAGGTGAGTACACACACACACTGACCCACAGAGACTGCCCAAACATGTATACTAACAGCAGCAGCAGTTGGTGTTGCCAGGCAGGTCACCCATCCAAGTACTAACCAAAGTCAACGGTGCTTAACCTGACAGATGTATGGGAGGAGACGCAGTGTTCTCAAGGTGATAGGTAGGTAGGTAGTATGGCCGTTGCTATTGTATACAAGTAGTAAGTAATCACATGTGAGTGAGTGAGTCAAGATAATGGTAACTGCGGCAGGCAGGCAGGCAGGCGGAGGATACTCACACATAGTAGCCAATTCTCCATTAATGATAGTACTTATTGCAACTATTTAGTCAAATTAACCAACAACAAATGGACTGCTGCTACTACTACTACTACTACTACTACTACTACTACTACTACTACTACTACTACTACTACTACTACTACTATTACTACTACTACTACTACTACTACTACTGTTGCTCCAAAATAGAAATGTTGGGATGCCACCGCTGCCATTGATCTCGCACAAGTTGCTGCTGACAAATGACTCATCTTAGGCCTTGCATATGCTCTCTTAGGCTTCATTTAGTCAATACTTTTAACATCATTGACTCGGGGGACAGGCAGACAGGCACTTTATACATGTTAGGCTTATAGTGGTCTCCAACACCCACCACCCCACAAGGTCCAACTAGTGACTAACCCTCACTCACTAACCACGCCCCAAGTAGCTAGCTTACTAACTCCTGGATACCTATTTACTGCTAGGTGAACAGAGGCATTCGGTGATAGGAAACGCTACCAACAATTACAGCCCTTCTTCTATTTCTATTTCTACAAACCTAGCCTATTTCCTAGCCTAAACTAACCTAACCTAACCTAATCTAACTAACTCCTGGATACCTATTTACTGCTACGTGAACAGAGAAGACACACTACCAACAATTACTGCCCTATTTCTATTTCCATGCCAGCTTTCCATATTTCCATATTTCGATAGACTCTCTGGATAGCCGAAGATTAAAAGACCAACCAACCTAACCAACCAACCTAACTAACCAATCAAACTAACCAACCAACCTACGCTATCCAACCAACCAACATAAGCTATCTAACCTAACCAAGCAACCTAACCAACCTAACCAAGCATCCTAACCAACCAACCTATGCTATCTAACCTAACCAACCACCCAACCTAACCAACCAACCTAACTAACCTAACCAACCAACCTAAGCTATCTAACCTAACCAAGCAACCTAACCAACCTAACCAAGCAACCTATCCAACCAACCTAACCAAGGAACCTAACCAAGCAACCTATCCAACCAACCTAACCAAGGAACCTAACCAACCAACCTAACCAACCAACCTAACCAAGGAACCTAACCAACCAACCAACCAACCTAACCAACGTAACCAACCAACCTAAGCAATGTAACCTGAGCAACCTAACCTGAGCAATCTAACCTGAGCAACCTAACCTGAGAAACCTAACCTGAGCAACCTAACCTGAGCAACCTAACCTGAGCAACCTAACCTAAGCAACCTAACCTGAGCAACCTAACCTGAGCAACCAACCTAACCTGAGCAACCTAACCTGAGCAACCAACCTAACCTGAGCAACCTAACCTGAGCAACCTAACCTGAGCAACCTAACCTAACCTGAGCAACCTAACCTGAGCAACCTAACCTAACCTGAGCAACCTAATTATGTTATTATATTATTATTTTATATTATATTATTATTATTATTATTATTATTATTATTATTATTATTATTATTATTATTATTATTATTATTATTATTATTATTATTATTATATTATTATTATTATTATTATTATTATTATTATTATTATTATTATTATTATTTTATTATTATTATTATTATTATTATTATTATTATTATTATTATTATTATTATTATTTTATTATTATTATTATTATTATTATTATTATTATTATTATTATTATTATATATTATATTATATTATTATTATACAACCTTATTATATTATCAACTCCCTTCTTATTATCTGTCAGAGTCCATGAGTGTCCGTGTGCGTGTCCGTGTGAGTGTCCGTGTCCGTGTATCCATGGGGTTTTGGGTCCAGGAAGCTATTTGTGTCGACCCAAATTGCCGCCCTTCTCCCCACCTGAAATCCAGGTGGATTGAAAGACCTGCCCGAGGTCAGTGGATCCAGGTAGCCGTCCGTGGCCCCCCGGACTTCAACCCTTCCCCACATTCCAAGGAGTCGGTCAATCAATCTTCGGCTATCCAGAGAATCTATCGAAACTGATGCTCCTACAGGAGGGGACACACAGAGAAATCTGTGCCCTGTACTTGCAACCGTTCCGACAGGCTCGAACGCAGGTCTATCCGGATTAGGAACTTGTTCTATCCGACTAGGCCACGCTGGAGTTGCCTTCTGAATCAAATTTGGCACTTGTATTTATATCTCATAGCAAGGTTAGTTAGTGTCTATTTATCAACAGTTGCAATGATTGAGATGTTAAGTTGTTAATTTGTGTTGACAGTTAGAAATACCTGACAGCTTTGTTTGATAAGACTGCAGTCCCGTGAGGCAGTTTTATGAATGAATATTGGAGAATTTAGGCTAACTGACGTGTGTGTTTACTAGTCGTGTTTACTAGTTGTGTTTTTACGGGGGTTGAGCTTTGCTCTTTCGGCCCGCCTCTTAACTGTCAATCAACTGTTTACTATTTTTTTTTTCTCCCACACCACACACACACACACACCCCAGGAAGCAGCCCATGACAGCTGACTTACTCCCAGGTACCTATTTACTGCTAGGTAACAGGGGCACTTAGGGTGAAAGAAACTTTGCCCATTTGTTTCTGCCTCGTGCGGGAATCGAACCCGCGCCACAGAATTACGAGACCTGCGCGCTATCCACCAGGCTACGAGGCCCCTGTGTGTGTGTGTGTGTGTGTGTACTCACCTAGTTGTGTTTGCAGGGGTTGAGCTCTGGCTCTTTGGTCCCGCCTCTCAACCATCAATCAACAGGTGTACAGATTCCTGAGCCTATTGGGCTCTATCATATCTACACTTGAAACTGTGTATGGAGTCAGCCTCCACCACATCATCACCTAATGCATTCCATTTGTCAACCACTCTGACACTAAAAAAGTTCTTTCTAATATCTCTGTGGCTCATTTGGGCACTCAGTTTCCACCTGTGTCCCCTTGTGCTAAATAGACTTTCTTTAGCTACCTTATCAATTCCCTTCAGAATCTTGAATGTGGTGATCATGTCCCCCTTAACTCTTCTGTCTTCCAGCGAAGTGAGGTTTAATTCCCGTAGTCTCTCCTCGTAGCTCATACCTCTCAGCTCCGGTACTAGTCTGGTGGCAAACCTTTGAACCTTTTCCAGTTTAGTCTTATCCTTCACTAGATATGGATTCCATGCTGGGGCTGCATACTCCAGGATTGGCCTGACTTATGTGGTATACAAAGTTCTGAATGATTCTTTACACAAGTTTCTGAATGCCGTTCGTATGTTGGCCAGCCTGGCATATGCCGCTGATGTTATCCTCTTGATATGTGCTGCAGGAGACAGGTCTGGCGTGATATCAACCCCTAGGTCTTTTTCCTTCTTTGACTTCTGAAGAATTTCCTCTTCCAGATGATACCTTGTATCTGGCCTCCTGCTCCCTACACCTATCTCCATTACATTACATTTGGTTGGGTTAAACTCTAACAACCATTTGTTCGACCATTCCTTCAGCTTGTCTAGGTCTTCTTGAAACCTCAAACAGTCCTCTTCGGTTTTAATCCTTCTCATAATTTTAGCAGCGTCCGCAAACATTGAGAGAAATGAATCGATACCCTCCGGGAGATCATTTACATATATCAGAAACAAGATAGGACCGAGTACAGAGCCCTGTGGGACTCCACTGGTGACTTCACGCCAATCGGAGGTCTCACCCCCTCACCGTAACTCTCTGCTTCCTATTGCTTAGATACTCTCTTATCCACTGGAGCACCTTACCAGCTACACCTGCCTGTCTCTCCAGCTTATGTACCAGCCTCTTATGCGGTACTGTGTCAAAGGCTTTCTGACAATCCAAGAAAATGCAGTCCGCCCAGCCCTCTCTTTCTTGCTTTATCTTTGTCACCTGATCTTAGAAATCACCTGATGTGTGTGTGTGTGTGTTTAAAAGTATGTATTAATGAATAGTTAGTGTGGTGTTTCCAAATGAGCAATGCAATATCTAATATGTGCTATTTTAGGCCTCGTTCTGTAAAATACATGTTGTGGCCGCCATTTTCTGTGTTGGGCCGGGGGGGGGGGGTGATGGATGGGGCGGTGAGGGGGGTAGGGGTTCGGGGGCCTCCATTTTTTGGGGGGGGTCCGGAGGAGCTACCGTGGGAAGTGTGGTGGGGGGGGGAGGGAGGGGAAGGTAGGGGGGATGGGTTGGCAGTTAGGTATTTAAATTTAATATTTCCAGATAAGTTATATAGGGCGAGGTGTTGAGGAAGGAATAAGAAAAGTGTTTGGGACTGAGTTGAGTGTATTAGTTGTTGTGATTGATGTTAGCAGGAAGGTAGGTGGTTGAAATGTGTAAAGATTTGTTAATGAGATCATTTGGTTAATAATGTAGGAATTAAGGGTAAGTGATCACTGGAGATAGATATTCAACAGTATATTAAGTGGACAAGTTTTAGCAGGTAGGTAGGCCGGCCGGCCGGCAGAGAGAGACAATGGACTGACAAATAGGTAGACGTTTTCTTCATGGATGGTAAACTATTATTAAAATGGCATGTACACATTTCCATGTGCGACATTCTTGTACACACACACACACACAAAGGTATGCTACTAGACTACTAGACAAGTCCAAAGGTATGCTACTAGACTAGTCCCAGAACTAAGAGGCATGAGTTATGAGGAAAGGCTGCGGGAAATGCACCTTACAACACTGGAAGACAGAAGAGTAAGGGGGGACATGATCACAACCTACAAAATCCTCAGGGGAATCGACCGGGTAAACAAGGATGAACTATTCAACACTGGTGGGACGCGAACAAGGGGACACAGGTGGAAGCTGAGTACCCAAATGAGCCATAGAGACATTAGAAAGAACTTTTTCAGTGTCAGAGTAGTTAGTAAATGGAATGCATTAGGAAGTGATGTGGTGGAGGCTGACTCCATACACAGTTTCAAATGTAGATATGATAGAGCCCAATAGGCTCAGGAATCTGTACACCAGTTGATTGACGGTTGAGAGGCGGGACCAAAGAGCCAGAGCTCAACCCCCGCAAGTACAATTAGGTGAGTACACACACACACTGACCCACAGAGACTGCCCAAATATGTATACTAACAGCAGCAGCAGTTGGTGTTCCCAGGCAGGTCACCCATCCAAGTACTAACCAAAGTCAACGGTGCTTAACCTGACAGATGTATGGGAGAAGACGCAGTGTTCTCAAGGTGATAGGTAGGTAGGTAGTATGGCCGTTGCTATTGTATACAAGTAGTAAGTAATCACATGTGAGTGAGTGAGTCAAGATAATGGTAACTGCGGCAGGCAGGCAGGCGGAGGATACTCACACATAGTAGCCAATTCTCCATTAATGATAGTACTTATTGCAACTATTTAGTCAAATTAACCAACATCAAATGGACTACTACTACTACTACTACTACTACTACTACTGTTGCTCCAAAATAGAAATGTTGGGATGCCACCGCTGCCATTGATCTCGCACAAGTTGCTGCTGACAAATGACTCATCTTAGGCCTTGCATATGCTCTCTTAGGCTTCATTTACTCAATACTTTTAACATCATTGACTCGGGGGACAGGCAGACAGGCACTTTATACATGTTAGGCTTATAGTGGTCTCCAACACCCACCACCCCACAAGGTCCAACTAGTGACTAACCCTCACTCACTAACCACGCCCCAGGTAGCTAGCTTACTAACTCCTGGATACCTATTTACTGCTAGGTGAACAGAGGCATTCGGTGATAGGAAAGGCTACCAACAATTACACCCCTTCTTCTATTTCTATTTCTACAAACCTAGCCTATTTCCTTGCCTAAACTAACCTAACCTAACCTAATCTAACTAACTCCTGGATACCTATTTACTGCTACGTGAACAGAGAAGACACGCTACCAACAATTACTGCCCTATTTCTATTTCAACAAAAATAGCCTATTTCTTAGCCTATTCACTATCATCATCGCTGCTCACCATCATCACTACCACACTACTCACTATCATCACTTCTCACCATCATCATCACTACATCACTACTCACTAACATCATCACTTCCTCACTACTCACCATCATCACTACCACACTACTCACTATCATCATCGCTGCTCACCATCATCACTACCACACTACTCACTATCATCACTTCTCACCATCATCACTACCTCACTACTCACTAACATCATCACTTCCTCACTACTCACCATCATCACTACCACACTACTCATAAACATCATCACTACCACACTACTCACCACTATCACTACCACACTACTCACTATCATCATCACTACCACACTACTCGGTGAGTAGTGTGGTAGTGATAGTGAGTAGTGATGATGATAGTGAGTAGTGAGGTAGTGATGATGATGGTGAGAAGTAGTGATGATAGTGAGTAGTGATGATGATGGTGAGAAGTGGTGATAGTGAGTAGTGTGGTAGTGATGATGGTGAGTAGTGAGGTAGTGATGATGATAGTGAAGTGTGGTAGTGATGATGATGGTGAGTAGTGTGGTAGTGATGATGATGGTTAGTGTGGTAGTGAAGATGATAGTGTGTAGTGAGGTAGTGATGATGGTGAGTAGTGTGGTAGTGATGATGATAGTGAATAGTGTGGTAGTGATGATGATGGTTAGTGTGGTAGTGAAGATGATAGTGTGTAGTGAGGTAGTGATGATGATGGTGAGAAGTGATGATAGTGAGTAGTGTGGAAGTGATGATGATGGCGAGTAGTGAGGTAGTGATGATGATAGTGAATAGTGTGGTAGTGATGATGATGGTGAGTAGTGTGGTAGTGATGATGATAGTGAGTAGTGAGGTAGTGATGATGATGGTGAGAAGTGATGATAGTGAGTAGTGTGGTAGTGATGATGGTGAGCAGTGAGGTAGTGATGATGATAGTGAATTGTGTGAATAGGCTAAGAAATAGGCTATTTTTGTTGAAATAGAAATAGGGCAGTAATTGTTGGTAGCGTGTCTTCTCTGTTCACGTAGCAGCAAATAGGTATCCAGGAGTTAGTTAGATTAGGTTAGGTTAGGTTAGTTTAGGCTAGGAAATAGGCTAGGTTTGTAGAAATAGAAATAGAAGAAGGGCTGTAATTGTAGGTAGAGTTTATCACCGAATACATCTATTCACCTAACAGTAAATAGCTATCCAGGAGTTAGTTACGTTAGGTTAGCTTAGATTAGGTTATGTTTGTTTTGACTAGGAAATAGGCTAGGTTTGCAGGTTAAGTTAGGTTAGTTTAGGCTAGGTTTGTAGAAATAGAAATAGAAAGGGGCTGTAAAGGGTAGCCTATCTAACCTAACCAAGGAACCTAACCAACCAACCTAACCAAGCAACCTAACCAACCAACCTAATCAACCAACCTAACCAACCAACCTAACCAAGGATCCTAACCTAACCCAACCAACCCAACTAACCTAACCAACCAACCAACCTAACTAACGTAACCAACCAACCTAACCAATGTAACCAACCAACCTAACCAACGTAATCAACCTAACCAACCAACAAAACCAAGCAACCTAACCCACCAACCTAACCAAAGAACCTAATCAACCAACCTAACCAAGCAACCTAACCTAACCAACCTAACCTAACCAACCAACCTAACCAACCAACCAACCAACCTAACCAACCAACCTAAGCTATCCAACCAACCAACCTAACTAACCAACCATCCTAAGCAATCTAACCTAACCAACCAACCTAACCAAGCAACCTAACCAACCAACGTAAGCTATCTAACCTAACCAACCAACCTAACCAACCAACCTAAGCTATCTAACCTAACCAACCAACCTAAGCTATCTAACCTAACCAACCAACCTAAGCTATCTAACCTAACCAACCAACCTAAGCTATCTAACCTAACCAACCAACCTAACCAACCAACCTAACCAACCAACCTAACCAACCAACCTAACCAAGGAACCTAACCAACCAACCAACCAACCAACCTAACCAACGTAACCAACCAACCTAAGCAATGTAACCTGAGCAACCTAACCTGAGCAATCTAACCTGAGCAACCTAACCTGAGAAACCTAACCTGAGCAACCTAACCTGAGCAACCTAACCTAAGCAACCTAACCTGAGCAACCTAATCTGAGCAACCTAACCTGAGCAACCTAATTATGTTATTATAATTATATTATTATATTATTATTATATATTATATTATTATATTATTATTATTATTATTATTATTATTATTATTATTATTATTATTATTATTATTATATATTATATTATATTATTATTATACAACCTATAAATATATTATCAACTCCCTTCTTATTATCTGACACGAACCGAAGGTTCGTGTCAGAGTCCATGAGTGTCCGTGTGCGTGTCCGTGTGAGTGTCCGTGTCCGTGTATCCATGGGGTTTTGGGTCCAGGAAGCTATTTGTGTCGACCCAAATTGCCTCCCTTCTCCCCACCTGAAATCCAGGTGGATTGAAAGACCTGCCCGAGGTCAGTGGATCCAGGTATCCGTCCGTGGCCCCCCGGACTTCAACCCTTCCCCACATTCCAAGGAGTCGGTCAATCAATCTTCGGCTATCCAGAGAATCTATCGAAACTGATGCTCCTACAGGAGGGGACACACAGAGAAATCTGTGCCCTGTACTTGCAACCGTTCCGACAGGCTCGAACGCAGGTCTATCCGGATTAGGAACTTGTTCTATCCGACTAGGCCACGCTGGAGTTGCCTTCTGAATCAAATTTGGCACTTGTATTTATATCTCATAGCAAGGTTAGTTAGTGTCTATTTATCAACAGTTGCAATGATTGAGATGTTAAGTTGTTAATTTGTGTTGACAGTTAGAAATACCTGACAGCTTTGTTTGATAAGACTGCAGTCCCGTGAGGCAGTTTTATGAATGAATATTGGAGAATTTAGGCTAACTGACGTGTGTGTTTACTAGTCGTGTTTACTAGTTGTGTTTTTACGGGGGTTGAGCTTTGCTCTTTCGGCCCGCCTCTCAACTGTCAATCAACTGTTTACTTTTTTTTTTTTTTTTTTTTTTTTTTCTCCCACACCATACACACACACACACCCCAGGAAGCAGCCCGTGACAGCTGACTAACTCCCAGGTACCTATTTACTGCTAGGTAACAGGGGCACTTAGGGTGAAAGAAACTTTGCCCATTTGTTTCTGCCTCGTGCGGGAATCGAACCCGCGCCACAGAATTACGAGACCTGCGCGCTATCCACCAGGCTACGAGGCCCCTGTGTGTGTGTGTGTACTCACCTAGTTGTGTTTGCGGGGGTTGAGCTCTGGCTCTTTGGTCCCGCCTCTCAACCGTCAATCAACAGGTGTACAGATTCCTGAGCCTATTGGGCTCTATCATATCTACACTTGAAACTGTGTATGGAGTCAGCCTCCACCACATCATCACCTAATGCATTCCATTTGTCAACCACTCTGACACTAAAAAAGTTCTTTCTAATATCTCTGTGGCTAATTTGGGCACTCAGTTTCCACCTGTGTCCCCTTGTGCTAAATAGACCGTCTTTAGCTACCTTATCAATTCCCTTCAGAATCTTGAATGTGGTGATCATGTCCCCCTTAACTCTTCTGTCTTCCAGCGAAGTGAGGTTTAATTCCCGTAGTCTCTCCTCGTAGCTCATACCTCTCAGCTCCGGTACTAGTCTGGTGGCAAACCTTTGAACCTTTTCCAGTTTAGTCTTATCCTTCACTAGATATGGACTCCATGCTGGGGCTGCATACTCCAGGATTGGCCTGACTTATGTGGTGTACAAAGTTCTGAATGATTCTTTACACAAGTTTCTGAATGCCGTTCGTATGTTGGCCAGCCTGGCATATGCCGCTGATGTTATCCTCTTGATATGTGCTGCAGGAGACAGGTCTGGCGTGATATCAACCCCTAAGTCTTTTTCCTTCTTTGACTTCTGAAGAATTTCCTCTCCCAGATGATACCTTGTATCTGGCCTCCTGCTCCCTACACCTATCTCCATTACATTACATTTGGTTGGGTTAAACTCTAACAACCATTTGTTCGACCATTCCTTCAGCTTGTCTAGGTCTTCTTGAAACCTCAAACAGTCCTCTTCGGTTTTAATCCTTCTCATAATTTTAGCAGCGTCCGCAAACATTGAGAGAAATGAATCGATACCCTCCGGGAGATCATTTACATATATCAGAAACAAGATAGGACCGAGTACAGAGCCCTGTGGGACTCCACTGGTGACTTCACGCCAATCGGAGGTCTCACCCCCTCACCGTAACTCTCTGCTTCCTATTGCTTAGATACTCCCTTATCCACTGGAGCACCTTACCAGCTACACCTGCCTGTCTCTCCAGCTTATGTACCAGCCTCTTATGCGGTACTGTGTCAACGGCTTTCCGACAATCCATGAAAATGCAGTCCGCCCAGCCCTCTCTTTCTTGCTTTATCTTTGTCACCTGATCTTAGAAATCACCTGATGTGTGTGTGTGTGTGTTTAAAAGTATGTATTAATTAATAATTAGTGTGGTGTTTCCAAATGAGTTTGTGAGTGGTAAACAAGCAATGCAATATCTAATATGTGCTATTTTAGGCCTCGTTCTGTAAAATACATGTTGTGGCCGCCATTTTCTGTGTTTGGCCGGGAGGGGGGGGGGTGATGGAGGGGGCGGAGAGGGGGGGTAGGGGTTTGGCGGCCTCCATTTTGGGGGGGGGGGGCGTCCGGAGGAGCTACCGTGGGAAGTGTGGTGGTGGGGGAGGGAGGGGATGGTAGGGGGGATGGGTTGGCAGTTAGGTATTTAAATTTAATATTTCCAGATAGGTTATATAGGGCGAGGTGTTGAGGAAGGAATAAGAAAAGTGTTTGGGACTGAGTTGAGTGTATTAGTTGTTGTGATTGATGTTAGCAGGAAGGTAGGTGGTTGAAATGTGTAAAGATTTGTTAATGAGATCATTTGGTTAATAATGTAGGAATTAAGGGTAAGTGATCACTGGAGATAGATATTCAACAGTATATTAAGTGGACAAATTTTAGCAGGTAGGTAGGCCGGCCGGCCGGCAGAGAGAGACAATGGACTGACAAATAGGTAGACGTTTTCTTCATGGATGGTAAACTATTATTAAAATGGCATGTACACATTTCCATGTGCGACATTCTTGTACACACACACACACAAAGGTATGCTACTAGACTACTAGACAAGTCCAAAGGTATGCTACTAGACTAGTCCCAGAACTAAGAGGCATGAGTTATGAGGAAAGGCTGCGGGAAATGCACCTTGCGACACTGGAAGACAGAAGAGTAAGGGGGGACATGATCACAACCTACAAAATCCTCAGGGGAATCGACCGGGTAAACAAGGATGAACTATTCAACACTGGTGGGACGCGAACAAGGGGACACAGGTGGAAGCTGAGTACCCAAATGAGCCACAGAGACATTAGAAAGAACTTTTTCAGTGTCAGAGTAGTTAGTAAATGGAATGCATTAGGAAGTGATGTGGTGGAGGCTGACTCCATACACAGTTTCAAATGTAGATATGATAGAGCCCAATAGGCTCAGGAATCTGTACACCAGTTGATTGACGGTTGAGAGGCGGGACCAAAGAGCCAGAGCTCAACCCCCGCAAGCACAATTAGGTGAGTACACACACACACTGACCCACAGAGACTGCCCAAATATGTATACTAACAGCAGCAGCAGTTGGTGTTCCCAGGCAGGTCACCCATCCAAGTACTAACCAAAGTCAACGGTGCTTAACCTGACAGATGTATGGGAGAAGACGCAGTGTTCTCAAGGTGATAGGTAGGTAGGTAGTATGGCCGTTGCTATTGTATACAAGTAGTAAGTAATCACATGTGAGTGAGTGAGTCAAGATAATGGTAACTGCGGCAGGCAGGCAGGCGGAGGATACTCACACATAGTAGCCAATTCTCCATTAATGATAGTACTTATTGCAACTATTTAGTCAAATTAACCAACAACAAATGGACTACTACTACTACTACTACTACTACTACTGTTGCTACAAAATAGAAGTGTTGGGATGCCACCGCTGCCATTGATCTCGCACAAGTTGCTGCTGACAAATGACTCATCTTAGGCCTTGCATATGCTCTCTTAGGCTTCATTTAGTCAATACTTTTAACATCATTGACTCGGGGGACAGGCAGACAGGCACTTTATACATGTTAGGCTTATAGTGGTCTCCAACACCCACCACCCCACAAGGTCCAACTAGTGACTAACCCTCACTCACTAACCACGCCCCAGGTAGCTAGCTTACTAACTCCTGGATACCTATTTACTGCTAGGTGAACAGAGGCATTCGGTGATAGGAAACGCTACCAACAATTACAGCCCTTCTTCTATTTCTATTTCTACAAACCTAGCCTATTTCCTAGCCTAAACTAACCTAACCTAACCTAATCTAACTAACTCCTGGATACCTATTTACTGCTACGTGAACAGAGAAGACACGCTACCAACAATTACTGCCCTATTTCTATTTCAACAAAAATAGCCTATTTCTTAGCCTATTCACTATCATCATCGCTGCTCACCATCATCACTACCACACTACTCACTATCATCACTTCTCACCATCATCATCACTACCTCACTACTCACTAACATCATCACTTCCTCACTACTCACCATCATCACTACCCACCATCATCACTACCACACTACTCACCACTATCACTACCACACTACTCACTATCATCATCACTACCACACTACTCGGTGAGTAGTGTGGTAGTGATAGTGAGTAGTGATGATGATAGTGAGTAGTGAGGTAGTGATGATGATGGTGAGAAGTGGTGATGATAGTGAGTAGTGAGGTAGTGATGATGATGGTGAGAAGTGGTGATAGTGAGTAGTGTGGTAGTGATGATGGTGAGTAGTGAGGTAGTGATGATGATAGTGAAGTGTGGTAGTGATGATGATGGTGAGTAGTGTGGTAGTGATGATGATGGTTAGTGTGGTAGTGAAGATGATAGTGTGTAGTGAGGTAGTGATGATGGTGAGTAGTGTGGTAGTGATGATGATAGTGAATAGTGTGGTAGTGATGATGATGGTTAGTGTGCTAGTGAAGATGATAGTGTGTAGTGAGGTAGTGATGATGATGGTGAGAAGTGATGATAGTGAGTAGTGTGGAAGTGATGATGATGGCGAGTAGTGAGGTAGTGATGATGATAGTGAATAGTGTGGTAGTGATGATGATGGTGAGTAGTGTGGTAGTGATGATGATAGTGAGTAGTGAGGTAGTGATGATGATGGTGAGAAGTGATGATAGTGAGTAGTGTGGTAGTGATGATGGTGAGCAGTGAGGTAGTGATGATGATAGTGAATTGTGTGAATAGGCTAAGAAATAGGCTATTTTTGTTGAAATAGAAATAGGGCAGTAATTGTTGGTAGCGTGTCTTCTCTGTTCACGTAGCAGCAAATAGGTATCCAGGAGTTAGTTAGATTAGGTTAGGTTAGGTTAGTTTAGGCTAGGAAATAGGCTAGGTTTGTAGAAATAGAAATAGAAGAAGGGCTGTAATTGTAGGTAGCGTTTCCTATCACCGAATACATCTATTCACCTAACAGTAGATAGCTATCCAGGAGTTATTTACGTTAGGTTAGCTTAGATTAGGTTATGTTTGTTTTGACTAGGAAATAGGCTAGGTTTGCAGGTTAAGTTAGGTTAGTTTAGGCTAGGTTTGTAGAAATAGAAATAGAAAGGGGCTGTAAAGGGTAGCCTATCTAACCTAACCAAGGAACCTAACCAACCAACCTAACCAAGCAACCTAACCAACCAACCTAATCAACCAACCTAACCAACCAACCTAACCAAGGATCCTAACCTAACCCAACCAACCCAACTAACCTAACCAACCAACCAACCTAACTAACGTAACCAACCAACCAACCTAACCAATGTAACCAACCAACCTAACCAACGTAATCAACCTAACCAACCAACAAAACCAAGCAACCTAACCCACCAACCAAAGAACCTAATCAACCAACCTAACCAAGCAACCTAACCTAACCAAAGAACCTAACCAACCTCACCTAACCAACCAACCTAACCAACCAACCAACCTAACCAACCAACCTAAGCTATCCAACCAACCTAACTAACCAACCATCCTAAGCAATCTAACCTAACCAACCAACCTAACCAAGCAACCTAACCAACCAACCTAACCAACGTAAGCTATCTAACCTAACCAACCAACCTAACCAACCAACCTAAGCTATCTAACCTAACCAACCAACCTAAGCTATCTAACCTAACCAACCAACCTAAGCTATCTAACCTAACCAACCAACCTAAGCTATCTAACCTAACCAACCAACCTAAGCTATCTAACCTAACCAACCAACCTAAGCTATCTAACCTAACCAACCAACCTAACCAACCAACCTAACCAACCAACCTAACCAACCAACCAACCAACCAACCTAACCAACGTAACCAACCAACCTAGGCAATGTAACCTGAGCAACCTAACCTGAGCAACCTAACCTGAGCAACCTAACCTGAGAAACCTAACCTGAGCAACCTAACCTGAGCAACCTAACCTGAGCAACCTAACCTGAGCAACCTAACCTGAGGAACCTAACCTGAGAAACCTAACCTGAGCAACCTAACCTGAGCAACCTAACCTAAGCAACCTAACCTGAGCAACCTAACCTGAGCAACCAACCTAACCTGAGCAACCTAACCTGAGCAACCAACCTAACCTGAGCAACCTAACCTGAGCAACCTAACCTGAGCAACCTAACCTGAGCAACCTAACCTAACCTGAGCAACCTAACCTGAGCAACCTAACCTAACCTGAGCAACCTAACCTGAGCAACCTAACCTGAGCAACCTACCTAACCTAACCAACCAACCAACCTAACCAACGTAACCAACCTAACCAACCAACCTAAGCAACCAACCTAACCTGAGCAACCTAACCTAAGCAACCTAACCTGAGCAACCTAACCTGAGCAATCTAACCTGAGCAACCTAACCTAACCAACCTAACCTGAGCAACCTAACCTGAGCAACCTAACCTGAGCAACCTAACCTGAGCAACCTAACCTAACCAACCTAATTATGTTATTATATTATTATTATATATTATATTATTATATTATTATTATTATTATTATTATTATTATTATTATTATTATTATTATTATTATATATTATATTATATTATTATTATACAACTTTATTATATTATCAACTCCCTTCTTATTATCTGACACGAACCTTCGGTTCGTGTCAGAGTCCATGAGTGTCCGTGTGAGTGTCCGTGTCCGTGTATCCATGGGGTTTTGGGTCCAGGAAGCTATTTGTGTCGACCCAAATTGCCTCCCTTCTCCCCACCTGAAATCCAGGTGGATTGAAAGACCTGCCCGAGGTCAGTGGATCCAGGTATCCGTCCGTGGCCCCCCGGACTTCAACCCTTCCCCACATTCCAAGGAGTCGGTCAATCAATCTTCGGCTATCCAGAGAATCTATCGAAACTGATGCTCCTACAGGAGGGGACACACAGAGAAATCTGTGCCCTGTACTTGCAACCGTTCCGACAGGCTCGAACGCAGGTCGACTAGGATTAGGAACTTGTTCTATCCGACTAGGCCACGCTGGAGTTGCCTTCTGAATCAAATTTGGCACTTGTATTTATATCTCATAGCAAGGTTAGTTAGTGTCTATTTATCAACAGTTGCAATGATTGAGATGTTAAGTTGTTAATTTGTGTTGACAGTTAGAAATACCTGACAGCTTTGTTTGATAAGACTGCAGTCCCGTGAGGCAGTTTTATGAATGAATATTGGAGAATTTAGGCTAACTGACGTGTGTGTTTACTAGTCGTGTTTACTAGTTGTGTTTTTACGGGGGTTGAGCTTTGCTCTTTCGGCCCGCCTCTCAACTGTCAATCAACTGTTTACTAACTATTTTTTTTTCCTCCCACACCACACACACACACACACCCCAGGAAGCAGCCCGTGACAGCTGACTAACTCCCAGGTACCTATTTACTGCTAGGTAACAGGGGCACTTAGGGTGAAAGAAACTTTGCCCATTTGTTTCTGCCTCGTGCGGGAATCGAACCCGCGCCACAGAATTACGAGACCTGCGCGCTATCCACGAGGCTACGAGGCCCCTGTGTGTGTGTGTGTGTGTGTACTCACCTAGTTGTGTTTTCGGGGGTTGAGCTCTGGCTCTTTGGTCCTGCCTCTCAACCGTCAATCAACAGGTGTACAGATTCCTGAGCCTATTGGGCTCTATCATATCTACACTTGAAACTGTGTATGGAGTCAGCCTCCACCACATCATCACCTAATGCATTCCATTTGTCAACCACTCTGACACTAAAAAAGTTATTTCTAATATCTCTGTGGCTCATTTGGGCACTCAGTTTCCACCTGTGTCCCCTTGTGCTAAATAGACCGTCTTTAGCTGCCTTATCAATCCCCTTCAGAATCTTGAATGTGGTGATCATGTCCCCCTTAACTCTTCTGTCTTCCAGCGAAGTGAGGTTTAATTCCCGTAGTCTCTCCTCGTAGCTCATACCTCTCAGCTCCGGTACTAGTCTGGTGGCAAACCTTTGAACCTTTTCCAGTTTAGTCTTATCCTTCACTAGATATGGACTCCATGCTGGGGCTGCATACTCCAGGATTGGCCTGACTTAGGTGGTATACAAAGTTCTGAATGATTCTTTACACAAGTTTCTGAATGCCGTTCATATGTTGGCCAGCCTGGCATATGCCGCTGATGTTATCCTCTTGATATGTGCTGCAGGAGACAGGTCTGGCGTGATATCAACCCCTAAGTCTTTTTCCTTCTTTGACTTCTGAAGAATTTCATCTCCCAGATGATACCTTGTATCTGGCCTCCTGCTCCCTACACCTATCTCCATTACATTACATTTGGTTGGGTTAAACTCTAACAACCATTTGTTCGACCATTCCTTCAGCTTGTCTAGGTCTTCTTGAAACCTCAAACAGTCCTCTTCGGTTTTAATCCTTCTCATAATTTTAGCAGTGTCCGCAAACATTGAGAGAAATGAATCGATACCCTCCGGGAGATCATTTACATATATCAGAAACAAGATAGGACCGAGTACAGAGCCCTGTGGGACTCCACTGGTGACTTCACGCCAATCGGAGGTCTCACCCCCTCACCGTAACTCTCTGCTTCCTATTGCTTAGATACTCCCTTATCCACTGGAGCACCGTACCAGCTACACCTGCCTGTCTCTCCAGCTTATGTACCAGCCTCTTATGCAGTACTGTGTCAAAGGCTTTCTGACAATCCAAGAAAATGCAGTCCGCCCAGCCCTCTCTTTCTTGCTTAATCTTTGTCACCTGATCTTAGAAATCACCTGATGTGTGTGTGTGTGTGTGTGTGTGTGTGTGTGTGTGTGTGTGTGTGTGTGTGTGTGTTTAAAAGTATGTATTAATTAATAATTAGTGTGGTGTTTCCAAATGAGTTTGTGAGTGGTAAACAAGCAATGCAATATCTAATATGTGCTATTTTAGGCCTCGTTCTGTAAAATACATGTTGTGGCCGCCATTTTCTGTGTTGGGCCGGGGGGGGGGGGGTGATGGAGGGGGCGGAGAGGGGGGTAGGGGTTCGACGGCCTCCATTTGGGGGGGGGGGCGTCCGGAGGAGCTACCGTGGGAAGTGTTGTGGTGGGGGAGGGAGGGGAAGGTAGGGGGGATGGGTTGGCAGTTAGGTATTTAAATTTAATATTTCCAGATAGGTTATATAGGGCGAGGTGTTGAGGAAGGAATAAGAAAAGTGTTTGGGACTGAGTTGAGTGTATTAGTTGTTGTGATTGATGTTAGCAGGAAGGTAGGTGGTTGAAATGTGTAAAGATTTGTTAATGAGATCATTTGGTTAATAATGTAGGAATTAAGGGTAAGTGATCACTGGAGATAGATATTCAACAGTATATTAAGTGGCCAAGTTTTAGCAGGTAGGTAGGCCGGCCGGCCGGCAGAGAGAGACAATGGACTGACAAATAGGTAGACGTTTTCTTCATGGATGGTAAACTATTATTAAAATGGCATGTACACATTTCCATGTGCGACATTCTTGTACACACACACACAAAGGTATGCTACTAGACTACTAGACAAGTCCAAAGGTATGCTACTAGACTAGTCCCAGAACTAAGAGGCATGAGTTATGAGGAAAGGCTGCGGGAAATGCACCTTACGACACTGGAAGACAGAAGAGTAAGGGGGGACATGATCACAACCTACAAAATCCTCAGGGGAATCGACCGGGTAAACAAGGATGAACTATTCAACACTGGTGGGACGCGAACAAGGGGACACAGGTGGAAGCTGAGTACCCAAATGAGCCACAGAGACATTAGAAAGAACTTTTTCAGTGTCAGAGTACTTAGTAAATGGAATGCATTAGGAAGTGATGTGGTGGAGGCTGACTCCATACACAGTTTCAAATGTAGATATGATAGAGCCCAATAGGCTCAGGAATCTGTACACCAGTTGATTGACGGTTGAGAGGCGGGACCAAAGAGCCAGAGCTCAACCCCCGCAAGCACAATTAGGTGAGTACACACACACACTGACCCACAGAGACTGCCCAAATATGTATACTAACAGCAGCAGCAGTTGGTGTTCCCAGGCAGGTCACCCATCCAAGTACTAACCAAAGTCAACGGTGCTTAACCTGACAGATGTATGGGAGGAGACGCAGTGTTCTCAAGGTGATAGGTAGGTAGGTAGTATGGCCGTTGCTATTGTATACAAGTAGTAAGTAATCACATGTGAGTGAGTGAGTCAAGATAATGGTAACTGCGGCAGGCAGGCAGGCGGAGGATACTCACACATAGCAGCCAATTCTCCATTAATGATAGTACTTATTGCAACTATTTAGTCAAATTAACCAACAACAAATGGACTACTACTACTACTTACTACTACTACTACTACTACTACTACTACTACTACTACTACTACTACTACTACTGTTGCTCCAAAATAGAAATGTTGGGATGCCACCGCTGCCATTGATCTCGCACAAGTTGCTGCTGACAAATGACTCATCTTAGGCCTTGCATATGCTCTCTTAGGCTTCATTTAGTCAATACTTTTAACATCATTGACTCGGGGGACAGGCAGACAGGCACTTTATACATGTTAGGCTTATAGTGGTCTCCAACACCCACCACCCCACAAGGTCCAACTAGTGACTAACCCTCACTCACTAACCACGCCCCAAGTAGCTAGCTTACTAACTCCTGGATACCTATTTACTGCTAGGTGAACAGAGGCATTCGGTGATAGGAAACGCTACCAACAATTACAGCCCTTCTTCTATTTCTATTTCTACAAACCTAGCCTATTTCCTAGCCTAAACTAACCTAACCTAACCTAATCTAACTAACTCCTGGATACCTATTTACTGCTACGTGAACAGAGAAGACACGCTACCAACAATTACTGCCCTATTTCTATTTCAACAAAAATAGCCTATTTCTTAGCCTATTCACACTATTCACTATCATCATCGCTGCTCACCATCATCACTACCACACTACTCACTATCATCACTTCTCACCATCATCATCACTACCTCACTACTCACTAACATCATCACTTCCTCACTACTCACCATCATCACTACCCACCATCATCACTACCACACTACTCATAAACATCATCACTACCACACTACTCACCACTATCACTACCACACTACTCACTATCATCATCACTACCACACTACTCGGTGAGTAGTGTGGTAGTGATAGTGAGTAGTGATGATGATAGTGAGTAGTGAGGTAGTGATGATGATGGTGAGAAGTGGTGATGATAGTGAGTAGTGAGGTAGTGATGATGATGGTGAGAAGTGGTGATAGTGAGTAGTGTGGTAGTGATGATGGTGAGTAGTGAGGTAGTGATGATGATAGTGAAGTGTGGTAGTGATGATGATGGTGAGTAGTGTGGTAGTGATGATGATGGTTAGTGTGGTAGTGAAGATGATAGTGTGTAGTGAGGTAGTGATGATGGTGAGTAGTGTGGTAGTGATGATGATAGTGAATAGTGTGGTAGTGATGATGATGGTTAGTGTGGTAGTGAAGATGATAGTGTGTAGTGAGGTAGTGATGATGATGGTGAGAAGTGATGATAGTGAGTAGTGTGGAAGTGATGATGATGGCGAGTAGTGAGGTAGTGATGATGATAGTGAATAGTGTGGTAGTGATGATGATGGTGAGTAGTGTGGTAGTGATGATGATAGTGAGTAGTGAGGTAGTGATGATGATGGTGAGAAGTGATGATAGTGAGTAGTGTGGTAGTGATGATGGTGAGCAGTGAGGTAGTGATGATGATAGTGAATTGTGTGAATAGGCTAAGAAATAGGCTATTTTTGTTGAAATAGAAATAGGGCAGTAATTGTTGGTAGCGTGTCTTCTCTGTTCACGTAGCAGCAAATAGGTATCCAGGAGTTAGTTAGGTTAGGTTAGTTTAGGCTAGGAAATAGGCTAGGTTTGTAGAAATAGAAATAGAAGAAGGGCAGTAATTGTAGGTAGCGTTTCCTATCACCGAATACATCTATTCACCTAACAGTAAATAGCTATCCAGGAGTTAGTTACGTTAGGTTAGCTTAGATTAGGTTATGTGTGTTTTGACTAGGAAATAGGCTAGGTTTGCAGGTTAAGTTAGGTTAGTTTAGGCTAGGTTTGTAGAAATAGAAATAGAAAGGGGCTGTAAAGGGTAGCCTATCTAACCTAACTAAGGAACCTAACCAACCAACCTAACCAAGGAACCTAACCAACCAACCTAACCAAGCAACCTAACCAACCAACCTAACCAACCAACCTAACCAACCAACCTAACCAACCAACCTAACCAACCAACCAACCAACCTAACCAACGTAACCAACCAACCTAAGCAATGTAACCTGAGCAACCTAACCTGAGCAATCTAACCTGAGCAACCTAACCTAAGCAACCTAACCTGAGCAACCTAACCTGAGCAACCAACCTAACCTGAGCAACCTAACCTGAGCAACCAACCTAACCTGAGCAACCTAACCTGAGGAACCTAACCTGAGCAACCTAACCTGAGCAACCTAACCTAACCTGAGCAACCTAACCTGAGCAACCTAACCTAACCTGAGCAACCTAACCTGAGCAACCTAACCTGAGCAACCTACCTAACCTAACCAACCAACCAACCTAACCAACGTAACCAACCTAACCAACCAACCTAAGCAACCAACCTAACCTGAGCAACCTAACCTAAGCAACCTAACCTGAGCAACCTAACCTGAGCAATCTAACCTGAGCAACCTAACCTGAGCAACCTAACCTGAGCAACCTAACCTGAGCAACCTAACCTGAGCAACCTAACCTAACCAACCTAATTATGTTATTATATTATTATTATATATTATATTATTATATTATTATTATATTATTATTATTATTATTATTATTATTATTATTATTATTATTATTATTATTATTATTATTATTATTATTATTATTATTATATATTATATTATATTATTATTATACAACTTTATTATATTATCAACTCCCTTCTTATTATCTGTCAGAGTCCATGAGTGTCCGTGTGCGTGTCCGTGTGAGTGTCCGTGTCCGTGTATCCATGGGGTTTTGGGTCCAGGAAGCTATTTGTGTCGACCCAAATTGCCTCCCTTCTCCCCACCTGAAATCCAGGTGGATTGAAAGACCTGCCCGAGGTCAGTGGATCCAGGTATCCGTCCGTGGCCCCCCGGACTTCAACCCTTCCCCACATTCCAAGGAGTCGGTCAATCAATCTTCGGCTATCCAGAGAATCTATCGAAACTGATGCTCCTACAGGAGGGGACACACAGTGAAATCTGTGCCCTGTACTTGCAACCGTTCCGACAGGCTCGAACGCAGGTCAATCCGGATTAGGAACTTGTTCTATCCGACTAGGCCACGCTGGAGTTGCCTTCTGAATCAAATTTGGCACTTGTATTTATATCTCATAGCAAGGTTAGTTAGTGTCTATTTATCAACAGTTGCAATGATTGAGATGTTAAGTTGTTAATTTGTGTTGACAGTTAGAAATACCTGACAGCTTTGTTTGATAAGACTGCAGTCCCGTGAGGCAGTTTTATGAATGAATATTGGAGAATTTAGGCTAACTGACGTGTGTGTTTACTAGTCGTGTTTACTAGTTGTGTTTTTACGGGGGTTGAGCTTTGCTCTTTCGGCCCGCCTCTCAACTGTCAATCAACAGTTTACTAACTATTTTTTTTTCTCCCACACCACACACACACACACACCCCAGGAAGCAGCCCGTGACAGCTGACTAACTCCCAGGTACCTATTTACTGCTAGGTAACAGGGGCACTTAGGGTGAAAGAAACTTTGCCCATTTGTTTCTGCCTCGTGCGGGAATCGAACCCGCGCCACAGAATTACGAGACCTGCGCGCTATCCACCAGGCTACGAGGCCCCTGTGTGTGTGTGTTTGTACTCACCTAGTTGTGTTTGCGGGGGTTGAGCTCTGGCTCTTTGGTCCCGCCTCTCAACCGTCAATCAACAGGTGTACAGATTCCTGAGCCTATTGGGCTCTAACATATCTACACTTGAAACTGTGTATGGAGTCGGCCTCCACCACATCATCACCTAATGCATTCCATTTGTCAACCACTCTGACACTAAAAAAGTTATTTCTAATATCTCTGTGGCTCATTTGGGCACTCAGTTTCCACCTGTGTCCCCTTGTGCTAAATAGACCGTCTTTAGCTACCTTATCAATTACCTTCAGAATCTTGAATGTGGTGATCATGTCCCCCTTAACTCTTCTGTCTTCCAGCGAAGTGAGGTTTAATTCCCGTAGTCTCTCCTCGTAGCTCATACCTCTCAGCTCCGGTACTAGTCTGGTGGCAAACCTTTGAACCTTTTCCAGTTTAGTCTTATCCTTCACTAGATATGGACTCCATGCTGGGGCTGCATACTCCAGGATTGGCCTGACTTTTGTGGTATACAAAGTTATGAATGATTCTTTACACAAGTTTCTGAATGCCGTTCGTATGTTGGCCAGCCTGGCATATGCCGCTGATGTTATCCTCTTGATATGTGCTGCAGAAGGCAGGTCTGGCGTGATATCAACCCCTAAGTCTTTTTCCTACTTTGACTTCTGAAGAATTTCCTCTCCCAGATGATACCTTGTATCTGGCCTCCTGCTCCCTACACCTATCTCCATTACATTACATTTGGTTGGGTTAAACTCTAACAACCAATTATCTTGAGGTTATCTTGAGATGATTTCGGGGCTTTTTTTTTTAGTGTCCCCGCGGCCTGGTCCTCGACCAGGCCTCCACCCCCAGGAAGCAGCCCGTGACAGCTGACTAACTCCCAGGTACCTATTTACTGCTAGGTAACAGAGGCATTCAGGGTTAAAGAAACTTTGCCCATTTGTTTCTGCCTCGTGCGGGAATCGAACCCGCGCCACAGAATTACGAGTACTGCGCGCTATCCACCAGGCTACGAGGCCCCTTTGTTCGACCATTCCTTCAGCTTGTCTAGGTCTTCTTGAAACCTCAAACAGTCCTCTTCGGTTTTAATCCTTCTCATAATTTTAGCAGCGTCCGCAAACATTGAGAGAAATGAATCGATACCCTCCGGGAGATCATTTACATATATCAGAAACAAGATAGGGCCGAGTACAGAACCCTGTGGGACTCCACTGGTGACTTCACGCCAATCAGAGGTCTCACCCCCTCACCGTAACTCTCTGCTTCCTATTGCTTAGATACTCTCTTATCCACTGGAGCACCTTACCAGCAACACCTGCCTGTCTCTCCAGCTTATGTACCAGCCTCTTATGCGGTACTGTGTCAAAGGCTTTCTGACAATCCAAGAAAATGCAGTCCGCCCAGCCCTCTCTTTCTTGCTTTATCTTTGTCACCTGATCTTAGAAATCACCTGATGTGTGTGTGTGTGTGTTTAAAAGTATGTATTAATTAATAATTAGTGTGGTGTTTCCAAATGAGTTTGTGAGTGGTAAACAAGCAATGCAATATCTAATATGTGCTATTTTAGGCCTCGTTCTGTAAAATACATGTTGTGACCGCCATTTTCTGTGTTGGGCCGGGGGGGAAGAGGTGATGGATGGGGCGGAGAGGAGGTAGGGGTTCGGCGGCCTCCATTTTTGGGGGGGGGGCGTCCGGAGGAGCTACCGTGGGAAGTGTGGTGGTGGGGGAGGGAGGGGAAGGTAGGGGGGGATGGGTTGGCAGTTAGGTATTTAAATTTAATATTTCCAGATAGGTTATATAGGGCGAGGTGTTGAGGAAGGAATAAGAAAAGTGTTTGGGACTGAGTTGAGTGTATTAGTTGTTGTGATTGATGTTAGCAGGAAGGTAGGTGGTTGAAATGTGTAAAGATTTGTTAATGAGATCATTTGGTTAATAATGTAGGAATTAAGGGTAAGTGATCACTGGAGATAGATATTCAACAGTATATTAAGTGGACAAGTTTTAGCAGGTAGGTAGGCCGGCCGGCCGGCAGAGAGAGACAATGGACTGACAAATAGGTAGACGTTTTCTTCATGGATGGTAAACTATTATTAAAATGGCATGTACACATTTCCATGTGCGACATTCTTGTACACACACACACACACACACACACACACACACACACACACACACACACACACACAAAGGTATGCTACTAGACTACTAGACAAGTCCAAAGGTATGCTACTAGACGAGTCCACGAACGAAGAGGCATGAGTTATGAGGAAAGGCTGCGGGAAATGCACTTTACGACACTGGAAAACAGAAGAGTAAGGGGGGACATGATCACAACCTACAAAATCCTCAGGGGAATCGACCGGGTAAACAAGGATGAACTATTCAACACTGGTGGGACGCGAACAAGGGGACACAGGTGGAAGCTGAGTACCCAAATGAGCCACAGAGACATTAGAAAGAACTTTTTCAGTGTCAGAGTAGTTAGTAAATGGAATGCATTAGGAAGTGATGTGGTGGAGGCTGACTCCATACACAGTTTCAAATGTAGATATGATAGAGCCCAATAGGCTCAGGAATCTGTACACCAGTTGATTGACGGTTGAGAGGCGGGACCAAAGAGCCAGAGCTCAACCCCCGCAAGTACAATTAGGTGAGTACACACACACACTGACCCACAGAGACTGCCCAAATATGTATACTAACAGCAGCAGCAGTTGGTGTTCCCAGGCAGGTCACCCATCCAAGTACTAACCAAAGTCAACGGTGCTTAACCTGACAGATGTATGGGAAAAGACGCAGTGTTCTCAAGGTGATAGGTAGGTAGGTAGTATGGCCGTTGCTATTGTATACAAGTAGTAAGTAATCACATGTGAGTGAGTGAGTCAAGATAATGGTAACTGCGGCAGGCAGGCAGGCGGAGGATACTCACACATAGCAGCCAATTCTCCATTAATGATAGTACCTATTGCAACTATGTAGTCAAATTAACCAACAACAAATGGACTACTACTACTACTACTACTACTACTACTACTACTACTACTACTACTACTACTACTACTACTGTTGCTCCAAAATAGAAATGTTGGGATGCCACCGCTGCCATTGATCTCGCACAAGTTGCTGCTGACAAATGACTCATCTTAGGCCTTGCATATGCTCTCTTAGGCTTCATTTAGTCAATACTTGTAACATCATTGACTCGGGGGACAGGCAGACAGGCACTTTATACATGTTAGGCTTATAGTGGTCTCCAACACCCACCACCCCACAAGGTCCAACTAGTGACTAACCCTCACTCACTCACCACGCCCCAAGTAGCTAGCTTACTAACTCCTGGATACCTATTTACTGCTAGGTGAACAGGGGCATTCGGTGATAGGAAACGCTACCAACAATTACAGCCCTTCTTCTATTTCTATTTCTACAAACCTAGCCTATTTCCTAGCCTAAACGAACCTAACCTAACCTAATCTAACTAACTCCTGGATACCTATTTACTGCTACGTGAACAGAGAAGACACGCTACCAACAATTACTGCCCTATTTCTATTTCAACAAAAATAGCCTATTTCTTAGCCTATTCACACTATTCACTATCATCATCGCTGCTCACCATCATCACTACCCCACTACTCACTATCATCACTTCTCACCATCATCATCACTACATCACTACTCACTAACATCATCACTTCCTCACTACTCACCATCATCACTACCCACCATCATCACTACCACACTACTCATAAACATCATCACTACCACACTACTCACCACTATCACTACCACACTACTCACTATCATCATCACTACCACACTACTCGGTGAGTAGTGTGGTAGTAATAGTGAGTAGTGATGATGATAGTGAGTAGTGATGATGATGGTGAGAAGTGGTGATGATAGTGAGTAGTGAGGTAGTGATGATGATGGTGAGAAGTGGTGATAGTGAGTAGTGTGGTAGTGATGATGGTGAGTAGTGAGGTAGTGATGATGATAGTGAAGTGTGGTAGTGATGATGATGGTGAGTAGTGTGGTAGTGATGATGATGGTAAGTAGTGAGGAAGTGATGATGGTGAGTAGTGTGGTAGTGATGATGACAGTGAATAGTGTGGTAGTGATGATGATGGTTAGTGTGGTAGTGAAGATGATAGTGTGTAGTGAGGTAGTGATGATGATGGTGAGAAGTGATAGAAGTGATGATAGTGAGTAGTGTGGTAGTGATGATGATGGCGAGTAGTGAGGTAGTGATGATGATAGTGAATAGTGTGGTAGTGATGATGATGGTGAGTAGTGTGGTAGTGATGATGATAGTGAGTAGTGAGGTAGTGATGATGATGGTGAGAAGTGATGATAGTGAGTAGTGTGGTAGTGATGATGGTGAGCAGTGAGGTAGTGATGATGATAGTGAATAGTGTGAATAGGCTAAGAAATAGGCTATTTTTGTTGAAATAGAAATAGGGCAGTAATTGTTGGTAGCGTGTCTTCTCTGCTCACGTAGCAGTAAATAGGTATCCAGGAGTTAGTTAGATTAGGTTAGGTTAGGTTAGTTTAGGCTAGGAAATAGGCTAGGTTTGTAGAAATAGAAATAGAAGAAGGGCTGTAATTGTAGGTAGCGTTTCCTATCACCGAATACATCTATTCACCTAACAGTAAATAGGTATCCAGGAGTTAGTTACGTTAGGTTAGCTTAGATTAGGTTATGTTTGTTTTGTCTAGGAAATAGGCTAGGTTTGCAGGTTAAGTTAGGTTAGTTTAGGCTAGGTTTGTAGAAATAAAAATAGAAAGGGGCTGTAAAGGGTAGCCTATCTAACCTAACCAAGGAACCTGACCAACCAACCTAACTAAGCAACCTAACCAACCAACCTAATCAACCAACCTAACCAACCAACCTAACCAAGGATCCTAACCTAACCCAACCAACCCAACTAACCTAACCAACCAACCAACCTAACCAACGTAACCAACCAACCTAACCAACCAACCTAACCAATGTAACCAACCAACCTAACCAACGTAACCAACCAACAAAACCAAGCAACCTAACCCACCAACCTAACCAAAGAACCTAATCAACCAACCTAACCAAGCAACCTAACCAACCTAACCTAACCAAAGAACCTAACCAACCAAACCTAACCAACCAACCTAACCAACCAACCAACCAACCAACCTAACCAACCAACCTAAGCTATCCAACCAACCAACCTAACTAACCAACCATCCTAAGCAATCTAACCTAACCAACCAACCTAACCAAGCAACCTAACCAACCAACCTAACCAACGTAAGCTATCTAACCTAACCAACCAACCTAAGCTATCTAACCTAACCAACCAACCTAAGCTATCTAACCTAACCAACCAACCTAAGCTATCTAACCTAACCAACCAACCTAACCAACCAACCTAACCAACCAACCTAATCAACGTAAGCTATCTAATCTAACCAACCAACCTAACCAACGTAACCAACCTAACCAACCAACCTAAGCAACCAACCTAACCTAACCAACCTAAGCAACCAACCTAACCTAACCAACCTAACCTAACCAACCAACCTAAGCTATCTAACCTAACCAACCAACCTAAGCTATCTAACCTAACCAACAAACCTAACCGAGCAACCTAACCAACCAACCTAACCAACCAACCTAACCAAAGAACCTAATCAACCAACCTAACCTAACCAACGTAACCAACCAACCTAACCTAACCTAACCAACGAACCCAACCTAACCTAACCAACCATCCTAACCAAGGTAACCAACCTAACCTAACCAACCAACCTAACCAACCAACCTAACCTAACCAACCAACCTAACCTAACCAACCAACCCAACCTAACTAACCAATCAACCTAACCAACCAACCTAAGCTATCCAACCAACCTAACCAACCAACCTAACTAACCAATCAACCTAACCAACCAACCTATGCTATCCAACCAACCAACATAAGCTATCTAACCTAACCAACCAACCTAACCAACCACCCTAACTAACCTAACCAACCAACCTAAGCTATCTAACCTAACCAAGCAACCTAACCAACCAACCTAACCAAGCAACCTAACCAACCAACCTATGCTATCTAACCTAACCAACCAACCTAACTAACCTAACCAACCAACCTAAGCTATCTAACCTAACCAAGCAACCTAACCAACCAACCTAACCAACCAACCTATCCAACCAACCTAACCAACCAACCTAAGCTATCTAACCTAACCAAGCAACCTAACCAACCAACCTAACCAAGCAACCTAACCAACCAACCTAACCAAGCAACCTATCCAACCAACCTAACCAAGGAACCTAACCAACCAACCTAACCAACCTAGGTTAGGTTGCTCAGGTTAGGTTGCTCAGGTTAGGTTAGGTTGCTCAGGTTAGGTTGCTCAGGTTAGGTTGGTTGCTCAGGTTAGGTTGCTCAGGTTAGGTTGCTCAGGTTAGGATCCTAACCTAACCCAACCAACCCAACTAACCTAACCAACCAACCAACCTAACCAACGTAACCAACCAACCTAACCAACCAACCTAACCAATGTAACCAACCAACCTAACCAACGTAACCAACCTAACCAACCAACAAAACCAAGCAACCTAACCCACCAACCTAACCAAAGAACCTAATCAACCAACCTAACCAAGCAACCTAACCAACCTAACCTAACCAAAGAACCTAACCAACCTAACCTAACCAACCAACCTAACCAACCAACCTAACCAACCAACCTAACCAACGTAACCAACCAACCTAAGCAATGTAACCTGAGCAACCTAACCTGAGCAATCTAACCTGAGCAACCTAACCTGAGAAACCTAACCTGAGCAACCTAACCTGAGCAACCTAACCTGAGCAACCTAACCTGAGCAATCAACCTAACCTGAGCAACCTAACCTGAGCAACCAACCTAACCTGAGCAACCTAACCTGAGCAACCTAACCTGAGCAACCTAACCTGAGCAACCTAACCTGAGCAACCTAACCTAACCTGAGCAACCTAACCTGAGCAACCTAACCTAACCTGAGCAACCTAACCTGAGCAACCTAACCTGAGCAACCTAACCTAATTATGTTATTATATTATTATTATTATTATTATTATTATTATTATTATTATTATTATTATTATTATTATTATTATTATTATTATTATTATTATATATTATATTATATTATTATTATACAACTTTATTATATTATCAACTCCCTTCTTATTATCTGTCAGAGTCCATGAGTGTCCGTGTGCGTGTCCGTGTGAGTGTCCGTGTATCCATGGGGTTTTGGGTCCAGGAAGCTATTTGTGTCGACCCAAATTGCCTCCCTTCTCCCCACCTGAAATCCAGGTGGATTGAAAGACCTGCCCGAGGTCAGTGGATCCAGGTATCCGTCCGTGGCCCCCCGGACTTCAACCCTTCCCCACATTCCAAGGAGTCGGTCAATCAATCTTCGGCTATCCAGAGAATCTATCGAAACTGATGCTCCTACAGGAGGGGACACACAGAGAAATCTGTGCCCTGTACTTGCAACCGTTCAGACAGGCTCGAACGCAGGTCTATCCGGATTAGGAACTTGTTCTATCCGACTAGGCCACGCTGGAGTTGCCTTCTGAATCAAATTTGGCACTTGTATTTATATCTCATAGCAAGGTTAGTTAGTGTCTATTTATCAACAGTTGCAATGATTGAGATGTTAAGTTGTTAATTTGTGTTGACAGTTAGAAATACCTGACAGCTTTGTTTGATAAGACTGCAGTCCCGTGAGGCAGTTTTATGAATGAATATTGGAGAATTTAGGCTAACTGACGTGTGTGTTTACTAGTCGTGTTTACTAGTTGTGTTTTTACGGGGGTTGAGCTTTGCTCTTTCGGCCCGCCTCTCAACTGTCAATCAACTGTTTACTAACTATTTTTTTTCTCCCACACCACACACACACACACACCCCAGGAAGCAGCCCGTGACAGCTGACTAACTCCCAGGTACCTATTTACTGCTAGGTAACAGGGGCACTTAGGGTGAAAGAAACTTTGCCCATTTGTTTCTGCCTCGTGCGGGAATCGAACCCGCGCCACAGAATTACGAGACCTGCGCGCTATCCACCAGGCTACGAGGCCCCTGTGTGTGTGTGTTTGTACTCACCTAGTTGTGTTTGCGGGGGTTGAGCTCTGGCTCTTTGGTCCCGCCTCTCAACCGTCAATCAACAGGTGTACAGATTCCTGAGCCTATTGGGCTCTATCATATCTACACTTGAAACTGTGTATGGAGTCAGCCTCCACCACATCATCACCTAATGCATTCCATTTGTCAACCACTCTGACACTAAAAAAGTTATTTCTAATATCTCTGTGGCTCATTTGGGCACTCAGTTTCCACCTGTGTCCCCTTGTGCTAAATAGACCGTCTTTAGCTACCTTATCAATTACCTTCAGAATCTTGAATGTGGTGATCATGTCCCCCTTAACTCTTCTGTCTTCCAGCGAAGTGAGGTTTAATTCCCGTAGTCTCTCCTCGTAGCTCATACCTCTCAGCTCCGGTACTAGTCTGGTGGCAAACCTTTGAACCTTTTCCAGTTTAGTCTTATCCTTCACTAGATATGGACTCCATGCTGGGGCTGCATACTCCAGGATTGGCCTGACTTATGTGGTATACAAAGTTATGAATGATTCTTTACACAAGTTTCTGAATGCCGTTCGTATGTTGGCCAGCCTGGCATATGCCGCTGATGTTATCCTCTTGATATGTGCTGCAGAAGGCAGGCCTGGCGTGATATCAACCCCTAAGTCTTTTTCCTACTTTGACTTCTGAAGAATTTCCTCTCCCAGATGATACCTTGTATCTGGCCTCCTGCTCCCTACACCTATCTCCATTACATTACATTTGGTTGGGTTAAACTCTAACAACCATTTATCTTGAGGTTATCTTGAGATGATTTCGGGGCTTTTTTTTTTAGTGTCCCCGCGGCCCGGTCCTCGACCAGGCCTCCACCCCCAGGAAGCAGCCCGTGACAGCTGACTAACTCCCAGGTACCTATTTACTGCTAGGTAACAGAGGCATTCAGGGTTAAAGAAACTTTGCCCATTTGTTTCTGCCTCGTGCGGGAATCGAACCCGCGCCACAGAATTACGAGTCCTGCGCGCTATCCACCAGGCTACGAGGCCCCCTTTGTTCGACCATTCCTTCAGCTTGTCTAGGTCTTCTTGAAACCTCAAACAGTCCTCTTCGGTTTTAATCCTTCTCATAATTTTAGCAGCGTCCGCAAACATTGAGAGAAATGAATCGATACCCTCCGGGAGATCATTTACATATATCAGAAACAAGATAGGACCGAGTACAGAACCCTGTGGGACTCCACTGGTGACTTCACGCCAATCAGAGGTCTCACCCCCTCACCGTAACTCTCTGCTTCCTATTGCTTAGATACTCTCTTATCCACTGGAGCACCTTACCAGCTACACCTGCCTGTCTCTCCAGCTTATGTACCAGCCTCTTATGCGGTACTGTGTCAAAGGCTTTCTGACAATCCAAGAAAATGCAGTCCGCCCAGCCCTCTCTTTCTTGCTTTATCTTTGTCACCTGATCTTAGAAATCACCTGATGTGTGTGTGTGTGTGTTTAAAAGTATGTATTAATTAATAATTAGTGTGGTGTTTCCAAATGAGTTTGTGAGTGGTAAACAAGCAATGCAATATCTAATATGTGCTATTTTAGGCCTCGTTCTGTAAAATACATGCTGTGACCGCCATTTTCTGTGTTGGGCCGGGGGGGGGGGGGAAGGGGTGATGGATGGGGCGGAGAGGGGGTAGGGGTTCGGCGGCCTCCATTTTTGGGGGGGGGGGGGCGTCCGGAGGAGCTACCGTGGGAAGTGTGGTGGTGGGGGAGGGAGGGGAAGGTAGGGGGGGATGGGTTGGCAGTTAGGTATTTAAATTTAATATTTCCAGATAGGTTATATAGGGCGAGGTGTTGAGGAAGGAATAAGAAAAGTGTTTGGGACTGAGTTGAGTGTATTAGTTGTTGTGATTGATGTTAGCAGGAAGGTAGGTGGTTGAAATGTGTAAAGATTTGGTAATGAGATCATTTGGTTAATAATGTAGGAATTAAGGGTAAGTGATCACTGGAGATAGATATTCAACAGTATATTAAGTGGACAAGTTTTAGCAGGTAGGTAGGCCGGCCGGCCGGCAGAGAGAGACAATGGACTGACAAATAGGTAGACGTTTTCTTCATGGATGGTAAACTATTATTAAAATGGCATGTACACATTTCCATGTGCGACATTCTTGTACACACACACACACACACACACACACACACACACACACACACACACACACACACACACACACACACACACACACACACACACACACACACACACACAAAGGTATGCTACTAGACTACTAGACAAGTCCAAAGGTATGCTACTAGACGAGTCCACGAACGAAGAGGCATGAGTTATGAGGAAAGGCTGCGGGAAATGCACTTTACGACACTGGAAAACAGAAGAGTAAGGGGGGACATGATCACAACCTACAAAATCCTCAGGGAAATCGACCGGGTAAACAAGGATGAACTATTCAACACTGGTGGGACGCGAACAAGGGGACACAGGTGGAAGCTGAGTACCCAAATGAGCCACAGAGACATTAGAAAGAACTTTTTCAGTGTCAGAGTAGTTAGTAAATGGAATGCATTAGGAAGTGATGTGGTGGAGGCTGACTCCATACACAGTTTCAAATGTAGATATGATAGAGCCCAATAGGCTCAGGAATCTGTACACCAGTTGATTGACGGTTGAGAGGCGGGACCAAAGAGCCAGAGCTCAACCCCCGCAAGTACAATTAGGTGAGTACACACACACACTGACCCACAGAGACTGCCCAAATATGTATACTAACAGCAGCAGCAGTTGGTGTTCCCAGGCAGGTCACCCATCCAAGTACTAACCAAAGTCAACGGTGCTTAACCTGACAGATGTATGGGAAAAGACGCAGTGTTCTCAAGGTGATAGGTAGGTAGGTAGTATGGCCGTTGCTATTGTATACAAGTAGTAAGTAATCACATGTGAGTGAGTGAGTCAAGATAATGGTAACTGCGGCAGGCAGGCAGGCGGAGGATACTCACACATAGCAGCCAATTCTCCATTAATGATAGTACCTATTGCAACTATGTAGTCAAATTAACCAACAACAAATGGACTACTACTACTACTACTACTACTACTACTACTACTACTACTACTACTACTACTACTGTTGCTCCAAAATAGAAATGTTGGGATGCCACCGCTGCCATTGATCTCGCACAAGTTGCTGCTGACAAATGACTCATCTTAGGCCTTGCATATGCTCTCTTAGGCTTCATTTAGTCAATACTTGTAACATCATTGACTCGGGGGACAGGCAGACAGGCACTTTATACATGTTAGGCTTATAGTGGTCTCCAACACCCACCACCCCACAAGGTCCAACTAGTGACTAACCCTCACTCACTCACCACGCCCCAAGTAGCTAGCTTACTAACTCCTGGATACCTATTTACTGCTAGGTGAACAGGGGCATTCGGTGATAGGAAACGCTACCAACAATTACAGCCCTTCTTCTATTTCTATTTCTACAAACCTAGCCTATTTCCTAGCCTAAACGAACCTAACCTAACCTAATCTAACTAACTCCTGGATACCTATTTACTGCTACGTGAACAGAGAAGACACGCTACCAACAATTACTGCCCTATTTCTATTTCAACAAAAATAGCCTATTTCTTAGCCTATTCACACTATTCACTATCATCATCGCTGCTCACCATCATCACTACCCACTACTCACTATCATCACTTCTCACCATCATCATCACTACATCACTACTCACTAACATCATCACTTCCTCACTACTCACCATCATCACTACCCACCATCATCACTACCACACTACTCATAAACATCATCACTACCACACTACTCACCACTATCACTACCACACTACTCACTATCATCATCACTACCACACTACTCGGTGAGTAGTGTGGGTAGTAATAGTGAGTAGTGATGATGATAGTGAGTAGTGATGATGATGGTGAGAAGTGGTGATGATAGTGAGTAGTGAGGTAGTGATGATGATGGTGAGAAGTGGTGATAGTGAGTAGTGTGGTAGTGATGATGGTGAGTAGTGAGGTAGTGATGATGATAGTGAAGTGTGGTAGTGATGATGATGGTGAGTAGTGTGGTAGTGATGATGATGGTAAGTAGTGAGGAAGTGATGATGGTGAGTAGTGTGGTAGTGATGATGACAGTGAATAGTGTGGTAGTGATGATGATGGTTAGTGTGGTAGTGAAGATGATAGTGTGTAGTGAGGTAGTGATGATGATGGTGAGAAGTGATAGAAGTGATGATAGTGAGTAGTGTGGTAGTGATGATGATGGCGAGTAGTGAGGTAGTGATGATGATAGTGAATAGTGTGGTAGTGATTGATGATGGTGAGTAGTGTGGTAGTGATGATGATAGTGAGTAGTGAGGTAGTGATGATGATGGTGAGAAGTGATGATAGTGAGTAGTGTGGTAGTGATGATGGTGAGCAGTGAGGTAGTGATGATGATAGTGAATAGTGTGAATAGGCTAAGAAATAGGCTATTTTTGTTGAAATAGAAATAGGGCAGTAATTGTTGGTAGCGTGTCCTTCTCTGCTCACGTAGCAGTAAATAGGTATCCAGGAGTTAGTTAGATAGGTTAGGTTAGGTTAGTTTAGGCTAGGAAATAGGCTAGGTTTGTAGAAATAGAAATAGAAGAAGGGCTGTAATTGTAGGTAGCGTTTCCTATCACCGAATACATCTATTCACCTAACAGTAAATAGGTATCCAGGAGTTAGTTACGTTAGGTTAGCTTAGATTAGGTTATGTTTGTTTTGTCTAGGAAATAGGCTAGGTTTGCAGGTTAAGTTAGGTTAGTTTAGGCTAGGTTTGTAGAAATAAAAATAGAAAGGGGCTGTAAAGGGTAGCCTATCTAACCTAACCAAGGAACCTGACCAACCAACCTAACTAAGCAACCTAACCAACCAACCTAATCAACCAACCTAACCAACCAACCTAACCAAGGATCCTAACCTAACCCAACCAACCCAACTAACCTAACCAACCAACCAACCTAACCAACGTAACCAACCAACCTAACCAACCAACCTAACCAATGTAACCAACCAACCTAACCAACGTAACCAACCAACAAAACCAAGCAACCTAACCCACCAACCTAACCAAAGAACCTAATCAACCAACCTAACCAAGCAACCTAACCAACCTAACCTAACCAAAGAACCTAACCAACCAACCTAACCAACCAACCTAACCAACCAACCAACCAACCAACCTAACCAACCAACCTAAGCTATCCAACCAACCAACCTAACTAACCAACCATCCTAAGCAATCTAACCTAACCAACCAACCTAACCAAGCAACCTAACCAACCAACCTAACCAACGTAAGCTATCTAACCTAACCAACCAACCTAAGCTATCTAACCTAACCAACCAACCTAAGCTATCTAACCTAACCAACCAACCTAAGCTATCTACCTAACCAACCAACCTAACCAACCAACCTAACCAACCAACCTAATCAACGTAAAGCTATCTAATCTAACCAACCAACCTAACCAACGTAACCAACCTAACCAACCAACCTAAGCAACCAACCTAACCTAACCAACCTAAGCAACCAACCTAACCCTAACCAACCTAACCTAACCAACAACCTAAGCTATCTAACCTAACCAACAAACCTACCGAGCAACCTAACCAACCAACCTAACCAACCAACCTAACCAAAGAAACCTAATCAACCAACCTAACCTAACCAACGTACCAACCAACCTAACCTAACCTAACCAACGAACCCAACCTAACCTAAACCAACCATCCTAACCAAGGTAACCAACCTAACCTAACCAACCAACCTAACCAACCCAACCTAACCTAACCAACCAACCTAACCCTAACCAACCAACCCAACCTAACTAACCAATCAACCTAACCAACCAACCTAAGCTATCCAACCAACCTAACCAACCAACCTAACTAACCAATCAACCTAACCAACCAACCTATGCTATCCAAACCAACCAACATAAGCTATCTAACCTAACCAACCAACCTAACCAACCACCCTAACTAACCTAACCAACCAACCTAAGCTATCTAACCTAACCAAGCAACCTAACCAACCAACCTAACCAAGCAACCTAACCAACCAACCTATGCTATCTAACCTAACCAACCAACCTAACTAACCTAACCAACCAACCTAAGCTATCTAACCTAACCAAGCAACCTAACCAACCAACCTAACCAACCAACCTATCCAACCAACCTAACCAACCAACTAAAGCTATCTAACCTAACCAAGCAACCTAACCAAACCAACCTAACCAAGCAAACCTAACCAACCAACCTAACCAACCCAACCTATCCAACCAACCTAACCAACCAACCTAAGCTATCTAACCTAACCAAGCCAACCTAACCAACCAACCTAACCAAGCAACCTATCCAACCAACCTAACCAAGGAACCTAACCAACCAACCTAACCAACCTAGGTTAGGTTGCTCAGGTTAGGTTGCTCAGGTTAGGTTAGGTTGCTCAGGTAGGTTGCTCAGGTTAGGGTTGGTTGCTCAGGTTAGGTTGCTCAGGTTAGGTTGCTCAGGTTAGGATCCTAAACCTAACCCAACCAACCCAACTAACCTAACCAACCAACCAACCTAACCAACGTAACCAACCAACCTAACCAACCAACCTAACCAATGTAACCAACCAACCTAACCAACGTAACCAACCTAACCAACCAACAAAACCAAGCAACCTAACCCACCAACCTAACCAAAGAACCTAATCAACCAACCTAACCAAGCAACCTAACCAACCTAACCTAACCAAGAGAACCTAACCAACCTAACCTAACCAACCAACCTAACCAACCAACCTAACCAACCAACCTAACCAACGTAACCAACCAACCTAAGCAATGTAACCTGAGCAACCTAACCTGAGCCAATCTAACCTGAGCAACCTAACCTGAGAAACCTAACCTGAGCAACTAACCTGAGCAACCTAACCTGAGCAACCTAACCTTGAGCAATCAACCTAACCTGAGCAACCTAACCTGAGCACCAACCTAACCTGAGCAACCTAACCTGAGCAACCTAACCTGAGCAACCTAACCTGAGCAACTACCTGAGGCAACCTAACCTAACCTGAGCACCTAACCTGAGCAACCTAACCTAACCTGAGCAACCTAACCGGAGGCAACCTAACCTGAGCAACCTAACCTGAGCAACCTAACCTAATTATGTTATTATATTATTATTATTATTATTATTATTATTATTATTATTATTATTATTATTATTATTATTATTATTATTATTATATATTATATTATATTATTATTATACAACTTTATTATATTATCAACTCCTTCTTATTATCTGTCAGAGTCCAATGAGTGTCCGTGTGCGTGTCCGTGTGAGTGTCCGTGTATCCATGGGGTTTTGGGTCCAGGAAGCTATTTGTGTCGACCCAAATTGCCTCCCTTCTCCCCACCTGAAATCCAGGTGGATTGAAAGACCTGCCCGAGGTCAGTGGATCCAGGTATCCGTCCGTGGCCCCCCGGACTTCAACCCTTCCCCACATTCCAAGGAGTCGGTCAATCAATCTTCGGCTATCCAGAGAATCTATCGAAACTGATGCTCCTACAGGAGGGGACACACAGAGAAATCTGTGCCCTGTACTTTGCAACCGTTCAGACAGGCTCGAACGCAGGTCTAATCCGGATTAGGAACTTGTTCTATCCGACTAGGCCACGCTGGAGTTGCCTTCTGAATCAAATTTGGCACTTGTATTTATATCTCATAGCAAGGTTAGTTAGTGTCTATTTATCAACAGTTGCAATGATTGAGATGTTAAGTTGTTAATTTGTGTTGACAGTTAGAAATACCTGACAGCTTTGTTTGATAAGACTGCAGTCCCGTGAGGCAGTTTTATGAATGAATATTGGAGAATTTAGGCTAACTGACGTGTGTGTTTACTAGTCGTGTTTACTAGTTGTGTTTTTACGGGGGTTGAGCTTTGCTCTTTCGGCCCGCCTCTCAACTGTCAATCAACATGTTTACTAACTATTTTTTTTTCTCCCACACCACACACACACACACACCCCAGGAAGCAGCCCGTGACAGCTGACTAACTCCCAGGTACCTATTTACTGCTAGGTAACAGGGGCACTTAGGGTGAAAGAAACTTTGCCCATTTGTTTCTGCCTCGTGCGGGAATCGAACCCGCGCCACAGAATTACGAGACCTGCGCGCTATCCACCAGGCTACGAGGCCCCTGTGTGTGTGTGTTTGTACTCACCTAGTTGTGTTTGCGGGGGTTTGAGCTCTGGCTCTTTGGTCCCGCCTCTCAACCGTCAATCAACAGGTGTACAGATTCCTGAGCCTATTGGGCTCTAACATATCTACACTTGAAACTGTGTATGGAGTCGGCCTCCACCACATCATCACCTAATGCATTCCATTTGTCAACCACTCTGACACTAAAAAGTTATTTCTAATATCTCTGTGGCTCATTTGGGCACTCAGTTTCCACCTGTGTCCCCTTGTGCTAAATAGACCGTCTTTAGCTACCTTATCAATTACCTTCAGAATCTTGAATGTGGTGATCATGTCCCCCTTAACTCTTCTGTCTTCCAGCGAAGTGAGGTTTAATTCCCGTAGTCTCTCCTCGTAGCTCATACCTCTCAGCTCCGGTACTAGTCTGGTGGCAAACCTTTGAACCTTTTCCAGTTTAGTCTTATCCTTCACTAGATATGGACTCCATGCTGGGGCTGCATACTCCAGGATTGGCCTGACTTTTGTGGTATACAAAGTTATGAATGATTCTTTACACAAGTTTCTGAATGCCGTTCGTATGTTGGCCAGCCTGGCATATGCCGCTGATGTTATCCTCTTGATATGTGCTGCAGAAGGCAGGTCTGGCGTGATATCAACCCCTAAGTCTTTTTCCTACTTTGACTTCTGAAGAATTTCCTCTCCCAGATGATACCTTGTATCTGGCCTCCTGCTCCCTACACCTATCTCCATTACATTACATTTGGTTGGGTTAAACTCTAACAACCAATTATCTTGAGGTTATCTTGAGATGATTTCGGGGCTTTTTTTTTAGTGTCCCCGCGGCCTGGTCCTCGACCAGGCCTCCACCCCCAGGAAGCAGCCCGTGACAGCTGACTAACTCCCAGGTACCTATTTACTGCTAGGTAACAGAGGCATTCAGGGTTAAAGAAACTTTGCCCATTTGTTTCTGCCTCGTGCGGGAATCGAACCCGCGCCACAGAATTACGAGTACTGCGCGCTATCCACCAGGCTACGAGGCCCCTTTGTTCGACCATTCCTTCAGCTTGTCTAGGTCTTCTTGAAACCTCAAACAGTCCTCTTCGGTTTTAATCCTTCTCATAATTTTAGCAGCGTCCGCAAACATTGAGAGAAATGAATCGATACCCTCCGGGAGATCATTTACATATATCAGAAACAAGATAGGGCCGAGTACAGAACCCTGTGGGACTCCACTGGTGACTTCACGCCAATCAGAGGTCTCACCCCCTCACCGTAACTCTCTGCTTCCTATTGCTTAGATACTCTCTTATCCACTGGAGCACCTTACCAGCAACACCTGCCTGTCTCTCCAGCTTATGTACCAGCCTCTTATGCGGTACTGTGTCAAAGGCTTTCTGACAATCCAAGAAAATGCAGTCCGCCCAGCCCTCTCTTTCTTGCTTTATCTTTGTCACCTGATCTTAGAAATCACCTGATGTGTGTGTGTGTGTGTTTAAAAGTATGTATTAATTAATAATTAGTGTGGTGTTTCCAAATGAGTTTGTGAGTGGTAAACAAGCAATGCAATATCTAATATGTGCTATTTTAGGCCTCGTTCTGTAAAATACATGTTGTGACCGCCATTTTCTGTGTTGGGCCGGGGGGGGAAGAGGTGATGGATGGGGCGGAGAGGAGGTAGGGGTTCGGCGGCCTCCATTTTTGGGGGGGGGGCGTCCGGAGGAGCTACCGTGGGAAGTGTGGTGGTGGGGGAGGGAGGGGAAGGTAGGGGGGGATGGGTTGGCAGTTAGGTATTTAAATTTAATATTTCCAGATAGGTTATATAGGGCGAGGTGTTGAGGAAGGAATAAGAAAAGTGTTTGGGACTGAGTTGAGTGTATTAGTTGTTGTGATTGATGTTAGCAGGAAGGTAGGTGGTTGAAATGTGTAAAGATTTGTTAATGAGATCATTTGGTTAATAATGTAGGAATTAAGGGTAAGTGATCACTGGAGATAGATATTCAACAGTATATTAAGTGGACAAGTTTTAGCAGGTAGGTAGGCCGGCCGGCCGGCAGAGAGAGACAATGGACTGACAAATAGGTAGACGTTTTCTTCATGGATGGTAAACTATTATTAAAATGGCATGTACACATTTCCATGTGCGACATTCTTGTACACACACACACACACACACACACACACACACACACACACACACACACACACACAAAGGTATGCTACTAGACTACTAGACAAGTCCAAAGGTATGCTACTAGACGAGTCCACGAACGAAGAGGCATGAGTTATGAGGAAAGGCTGCGGGAAATGCACTTTACGACACTGGAAAACAGAAGAGTAAGGGGGGACATGATCACAACCTACAAAATCCTCAGGGGAATCGACCGGGTAAACAAGGATGAACTATTCAACACTGGTGGGACGCGAACAAGGGGACACAGGTGGAAGCTGAGTACCCAAATGAGCCACAGAGACATTAGAAAGAACTTTTTCAGTGTCAGAGTAGTTAGTAAATGGAATGCATTAGGAAGTGATGTGGTGGAGGCTGACTCCATACACAGTTTCAAATGTAGATATGATAGAGCCCAATAGGCTCAGGAATCTGTACACCAGTTGATTGACGGTTGAGAGGCGGGACCAAAGAGCCAGAGCTCAACCCCCGCAAGTACAATTAGGTGAGTACACACACACACTGACCCACAGAGACTGCCCAAATATGTATACTAACAGCAGCAGCAGTTGGTGTTCCCAGGCAGGTCACCCATCCAAGTACTAACCAAAGTCAACGGTGCTTAACCTGACAGATGTATGGGAAAAGACGCAGTGTTCTCAAGGTGATAGGTAGGTAGGTAGTATGGCCGTTGCTATTGTATACAAGTAGTAAGTAATCACATGTGAGTGAGTGAGTCAAGATAATGGTAACTGCGGCAGGCAGGCAGGCGGAGGATACTCACACATAGCAGCCAATTCTCCATTAATGATAGTACCTATTGCAACTATGTAGTCAAATTAACCAACAACAAATGGACTACTACTACTACTACTACTACTACTACTACTACTACTACTACTACTACTACTACTACTGTTGCTCCAAAATAGAAATGTTGGGATGCCACCGCTGCCATTGATCTCGCACAAGTTGCTGCTGACAAATGACTCATCTTAGGCCTTGCATATGCTCTCTTAGGCTTCATTTAGTCAATACTTGTAACATCATTGACTCGGGGGACAGGCAGACAGGCACTTTATACATGTTAGGCTTATAGTGGTCTCCAACACCCACCACCCCACAAGGTCCAACTAGTGACTAACCCTCACTCACTCACCACGCCCCAAGTAGCTAGCTTACTAACTCCTGGATACCTATTTACTGCTAGGTGAACAGGGGCATTCGGTGATAGGAAACGCTACCAACAATTACAGCCCTTCTTCTATTTCTATTTCTACAAACCTAGCCTATTTCCTAGCCTAAACGAACCTAACCTAACCTAATCTAACTAACTCCTGGATACCTATTTACTGCTACGTGAACAGAGAAGACACGCTACCAACAATTACTGCCCTATTTCTATTTCAACAAAAATAGCCTATTTCTTAGCCTATTCACACTATTCACTATCATCATCGCTGCTCACCATCATCACTACCCCACTACTCACTATCATCACTTCTCACCATCATCATCACTACATCACTACTCACTAACATCATCACTTCCTCACTACTCACCATCATCACTACCCACCATCATCACTACCACACTACTCATAAACATCATCACTACCACACTACTCACCACTATCACTACCACACTACTCACTATCATCATCACTACCACACTACTCGGTGAGTAGTGTGGTAGTAATAGTGAGTAGTGATGATGATAGTGAGTAGTGATGATGATGGTGAGAAGTGGTGATGATAGTGAGTAGTGAGGTAGTGATGATGATGGTGAGAAGTGGTGATAGTGAGTAGTGTGGTAGTGATGATGGTGAGTAGTGAGGTAGTGATGATGATAGTGAAGTGTGGTAGTGATGATGATGGTGAGTAGTGTGGTAGTGATGATGATGGTAAGTAGTGAGGAAGTGATGATGGTGAGTAGTGTGGTAGTGATGATGACAGTGAATAGTGTGGTAGTGATGATGATGGTTAGTGTGGTAGTGAAGATGATAGTGTGTAGTGAGGTAGTGATGATGATGGTGAGAAGTGATAGAAGTGATGATAGTGAGTAGTGTGGTAGTGATGATGATGGCGAGTAGTGAGGTAGTGATGATGATAGTGAATAGTGTGGTAGTGATGATGATGGTGAGTAGTGTGGTAGTGATGATGATAGTGAGTAGTGAGGTAGTGATGATGATGGTGAGAAGTGATGATAGTGAGTAGTGTGGTAGTGATGATGGTGAGCAGTGAGGTAGTGATGATGATAGTGAATAGTGTGAATAGGCTAAGAAATAGGCTATTTTTGTTGAAATAGAAATAGGGCAGTAATTGTTGGTAGCGTGTCTTCTCTGCTCACGTAGCAGTAAATAGGTATCCAGGAGTTAGTTAGATTAGGTTAGGTTAGGTTAGTTTAGGCTAGGAAATAGGCTAGGTTTGTAGAAATAGAAATAGAAGAAGGGCTGTAATTGTAGGTAGCGTTTCCTATCACCGAATACATCTATTCACCTAACAGTAAATAGGTATCCAGGAGTTAGTTACGTTAGGTTAGCTTAGATTAGGTTATGTTTGTTTTGTCTAGGAAATAGGCTAGGTTTGCAGGTTAAGTTAGGTTAGTTTAGGCTAGGTTTGTAGAAATAAAAATAGAAAGGGGCTGTAAAGGGTAGCCTATCTAACCTAACCAAGGAACCTGACCAACCAACCTAACTAAGCAACCTAACCAACCAACCTAATCAACCAACCTAACCAACCAACCTAACCAAGGATCCTAACCTAACCCAACCAACCCAACTAACCTAACCAACCAACCAACCTAACCAACGTAACCAACCAACCTAACCAACCAACCTAACCAATGTAACCAACCAACCTAACCAACGTAACCAACCAACAAAACCAAGCAACCTAACCCACCAACCTAACCAAAGAACCTAATCAACCAACCTAACCAAGCAACCTAACCAACCTAACCTAACCAAAGAACCTAACCAACCAAACCTAACCAACCAACCTAACCAACCAACCAACCAACCAACCTAACCAACCAACCTAAGCTATCCAACCAACCAACCTAACTAACCAACCATCCTAAGCAATCTAACCTAACCAACCAACCTAACCAAGCAACCTAACCAACCAACCTAACCAACGTAAGCTATCTAACCTAACCAACCAACCTAAGCTATCTAACCTAACCAACCAACCTAAGCTATCTAACCTAACCAACCAACCTAAGCTATCTAACCTAACCAACCAACCTAACCAACCAACCTAACCAACCAACCTAATCAACGTAAGCTATCTAATCTAACCAACCAACCTAACCAACGTAACCAACCTAACCAACCAACCTAAGCAACCAACCTAACCTAACCAACCTAAGCAACCAACCTAACCTAACCAACCTAACCTAACCAACCAACCTAAGCTATCTAACCTAACCAACCAACCTAAGCTATCTAACCTAACCAACAAACCTAACCGAGCAACCTAACCAACCAACCTAACCAACCAACCTAACCAAAGAACCTAATCAACCAACCTAACCTAACCAACGTAACCAACCAACCTAACCTAACCTAACCAACGAACCCAACCTAACCTAACCAACCATCCTAACCAAGGTAACCAACCTAACCTAACCAACCAACCTAACCAACCAACCTAACCTAACCAACCAACCTAACCTAACCAACCAACCCAACCTAACTAACCAATCAACCTAACCAACCAACCTAAGCTATCCAACCAACCTAACCAACCAACCTAACTAACCAATCAACCTAACCAACCAACCTATGCTATCCAACCAACCAACATAAGCTATCTAACCTAACCAACCAACCTAACCAACCACCCTAACTAACCTAACCAACCAACCTAAGCTATCTAACCTAACCAAGCAACCTAACCAACCAACCTAACCAAGCAACCTAACCAACCAACCTATGCTATCTAACCTAACCAACCAACCTAACTAACCTAACCAACCAACCTAAGCTATCTAACCTAACCAAGCAACCTAACCAACCAACCTAACCAACCAACCTATCCAACCAACCTAACCAACCAACCTAAGCTATCTAACCTAACCAAGCAACCTAACCAACCAACCTAACCAAGCAACCTAACCAACCAACCTAACCAAGCAACCTATCCAACCAACCTAACCAAGGAACCTAACCAACCAACCTAACCAACCTAGGTTAGGTTGCTCAGGTTAGGTTGCTCAGGTTAGGTTAGGTTGCTCAGGTTAGGTTGCTCAGGTTAGGTTGGTTGCTCAGGTTAGGTTGCTCAGGTTAGGTTGCTCAGGTTAGGATCCTAACCTAACCCAACCAACCCAACTAACCTAACCAACCAACCAACCTAACCAACGTAACCAACCAACCTAACCAACCAACCTAACCAATGTAACCAACCAACCTAACCAACGTAACCAACCTAACCAACCAACAAAACCAAGCAACCTAACCCACCAACCTAACCAAAGAACCTAATCAACCAACCTAACCAAGCAACCTAACCAACCTAACCTAACCAAAGAACCTAACCAACCTAACCTAACCAACCAACCTAACCAACCAACCTAACCAACCAACCTAACCAACGTAACCAACCAACCTAAGCAATGTAACCTGAGCAACCTAACCTGAGCAATCTAACCTGAGCAACCTAACCTGAGAAACCTAACCTGAGCAACCTAACCTGAGCAACCTAACCTGAGCAACCTAACCTGAGCAATCAACCTAACCTGAGCAACCTAACCTGAGCAACCAACCTAACCTGAGCAACCTAACCTGAGCAACCTAACCTGAGCAACCTAACCTGAGCAACCTAACCTGAGCAACCTAACCTAACCTGAGCAACCTAACCTGAGCAACCTAACCTAACCTGAGCAACCTAACCTGAGCAACCTAACCTGAGCAACCTAACCTAATTATGTTATTATATTATTATTATTATTATTATTATTATTATTATTATTATTATTATTATTATTATTATTATTATTATTATTATTATTATTATTATATATTATATTATATTATTATTATACAACTTTATTATATTATCAACTCCCTTCTTATTATCTGTCAGAGTCCATGAGTGTCCGTGTGCGTGTCCGTGTGAGTGTCCGTGTATCCATGGGGTTTTGGGTCCAGGAAGCTATTTGTGTCGACCCAAATTGCCTCCCTTCTCCCCACCTGAAATCCAGGTGGATTGAAAGACCTGCCCGAGGTCAGTGGATCCAGGTATCCGTCCGTGGCCCCCCGGACTTCAACCCTTCCCCACATTCCAAGGAGTCGGTCAATCAATCTTCGGCTATCCAGAGAATCTATCGAAACTGATGCTCCTACAGGAGGGGACACACAGAGAAATCTGTGCCCTGTACTTGCAACCGTTCAGACAGGCTCGAACGCAGGTCTATCCGGATTAGGAACTTGTTCTATCCGACTAGGCCACGCTGGAGTTGCCTTCTGAATCAAATTTGGCACTTGTATTTATATCTCATAGCAAGGTTAGTTAGTGTCTATTTATCAACAGTTGCAATGATTGAGATGTTAAGTTGTTAATTTGTGTTGACAGTTAGAAATACCTGACAGCTTTGTTTGATAAGACTGCAGTCCCGTGAGGCAGTTTTATGAATGAATATTGGAGAATTTAGGCTAACTGACGTGTGTGTTTACTAGTCGTGTTTACTAGTTGTGTTTTTACGGGGGTTGAGCTTTGCTCTTTCGGCCCGCCTCTCAACTGTCAATCAACTGTTTACTAACTATTTTTTTTCTCCCACACCACACACACACACACACCCCAGGAAGCAGCCCGTGACAGCTGACTAACTCCCAGGTACCTATTTACTGCTAGGTAACAGGGGCACTTAGGGTGAAAGAAACTTTGCCCATTTGTTTCTGCCTCGTGCGGGAATCGAACCCGCGCCACAGAATTACGAGACCTGCGCGCTATCCACCAGGCTACGAGGCCCCTGTGTGTGTGTGTTTGTACTCACCTAGTTGTGTTTGCGGGGGTTGAGCTCTGGCTCTTTGGTCCCGCCTCTCAACCGTCAATCAACAGGTGTACAGATTCCTGAGCCTATTGGGCTCTATCATATCTACACTTGAAACTGTGTATGGAGTCAGCCTCCACCACATCATCACCTAATGCATTCCATTTGTCAACCACTCTGACACTAAAAAAGTTATTTCTAATATCTCTGTGGCTCATTTGGGCACTCAGTTTCCACCTGTGTCCCCTTGTGCTAAATAGACCGTCTTTAGCTACCTTATCAATTACCTTCAGAATCTTGAATGTGGTGATCATGTCCCCCTTAACTCTTCTGTCTTCCAGCGAAGTGAGGTTTAATTCCCGTAGTCTCTCCTCGTAGCTCATACCTCTCAGCTCCGGTACTAGTCTGGTGGCAAACCTTTGAACCTTTTCCAGTTTAGTCTTATCCTTCACTAGATATGGACTCCATGCTGGGGCTGCATACTCCAGGATTGGCCTGACTTATGTGGTATACAAAGTTATGAATGATTCTTTACACAAGTTTCTGAATGCCGTTCGTATGTTGGCCAGCCTGGCATATGCCGCTGATGTTATCCTCTTGATATGTGCTGCAGAAGGCAGGCCTGGCGTGATATCAACCCCTAAGTCTTTTTCCTACTTTGACTTCTGAAGAATTTCCTCTCCCAGATGATACCTTGTATCTGGCCTCCTGCTCCCTACACCTATCTCCATTACATTACATTTGGTTGGGTTAAACTCTAACAACCATTTATCTTGAGGTTATCTTGAGATGATTTCGGGGCTTTTTTTTTTAGTGTCCCCGCGGCCCGGTCCTCGACCAGGCCTCCACCCCCAGGAAGCAGCCCGTGACAGCTGACTAACTCCCAGGTACCTATTTACTGCTAGGTAACAGAGGCATTCAGGGTTAAAGAAACTTTGCCCATTTGTTTCTGCCTCGTGCGGGAATCGAACCCGCGCCACAGAATTACGAGTCCTGCGCGCTATCCACCAGGCTACGAGGCCCCCTTTGTTCGACCATTCCTTCAGCTTGTCTAGGTCTTCTTGAAACCTCAAACAGTCCTCTTCGGTTTTAATCCTTCTCATAATTTTAGCAGCGTCCGCAAACATTGAGAGAAATGAATCGATACCCTCCGGGAGATCATTTACATATATCAGAAACAAGATAGGACCGAGTACAGAACCCTGTGGGACTCCACTGGTGACTTCACGCCAATCAGAGGTCTCACCCCCTCACCGTAACTCTCTGCTTCCTATTGCTTAGATACTCTCTTATCCACTGGAGCACCTTACCAGCTACACCTGCCTGTCTCTCCAGCTTATGTACCAGCCTCTTATGCGGTACTGTGTCAAAGGCTTTCTGACAATCCAAGAAAATGCAGTCCGCCCAGCCCTCTCTTTCTTGCTTTATCTTTGTCACCTGATCTTAGAAATCACCTGATGTGTGTGTGTGTGTGTTTAAAAGTATGTATTAATTAATAATTAGTGTGGTGTTTCCAAATGAGTTTGTGAGTGGTAAACAAGCAATGCAATATCTAATATGTGCTATTTTAGGCCTCGTTCTGTAAAATACATGCTGTGACCGCCATTTTCTGTGTTGGGCCGGGGGGGGGGGGAAGGGGTGATGGATGGGGCGGAGAGGGGGTAGGGGTTCGGCGGCCTCCATTTTTGGGGGGGGGGGGGCGTCCGGAGGAGCTACCGTGGGAAGTGTGGTGGTGGGGGAGGGAGGGGAAGGTAGGGGGGGATGGGTTGGCAGTTAGGTATTTAAATTTAATATTTCCAGATAGGTTATATAGGGCGAGGTGTTGAGGAAGGAATAAGAAAAGTGTTTGGGACTGAGTTGAGTGTATTAGTTGTTGTGATTGATGTTAGCAGGAAGGTAGGTGGTTGAAATGTGTAAAGATTTGGTAATGAGATCATTTGGTTAATAATGTAGGAATTAAGGGTAAGTGATCACTGGAGATAGATATTCAACAGTATATTAAGTGGACAAGTTTTAGCAGGTAGGTAGGCCGGCCGGCCGGCAGAGAGAGACAATGGACTGACAAATAGGTAGACGTTTTCTTCATGGATGGTAAACTATTATTAAAATGGCATGTACACATTTCCATGTGCGACATTCTTGTACACACACACACACACACACACACACACACACACACACACACACACACACACACACACACACACACACACACACACACACACACACACACACACAAAGGTATGCTACTAGACTACTAGACAAGTCCAAAGGTATGCTACTAGACGAGTCCACGAACGAAGAGGCATGAGTTATGAGGAAAGGCTGCGGGAAATGCACTTTACGACACTGGAAAACAGAAGAGTAAGGGGGGACATGATCACAACCTACAAAATCCTCAGGGAAATCGACCGGGTAAACAAGGATGAACTATTCAACACTGGTGGGACGCGAACAAGGGGACACAGGTGGAAGCTGAGTACCCAAATGAGCCACAGAGACATTAGAAAGAACTTTTTCAGTGTCAGAGTAGTTAGTAAATGGAATGCATTAGGAAGTGATGTGGTGGAGGCTGACTCCATACACAGTTTCAAATGTAGATATGATAGAGCCCAATAGGCTCAGGAATCTGTACACCAGTTGATTGACGGTTGAGAGGCGGGACCAAAGAGCCAGAGCTCAACCCCCGCAAGTACAATTAGGTGAGTACACACACACACTGACCCACAGAGACTGCCCAAATATGTATACTAACAGCAGCAGCAGTTGGTGTTCCCAGGCAGGTCACCCATCCAAGTACTAACCAAAGTCAACGGTGCTTAACCTGACAGATGTATGGGAAAAGACGCAGTGTTCTCAAGGTGATAGGTAGGTAGGTAGTATGGCCGTTGCTATTGTATACAAGTAGTAAGTAATCACATGTGAGTGAGTGAGTCAAGATAATGGTAACTGCGGCAGGCAGGCAGGCGGAGGATACTCACACATAGCAGCCAATTCTCCATTAATGATAGTACCTATTGCAACTATGTAGTCAAATTAACCAACAACAAATGGACTACTACTACTACTACTACTACTACTACTACTACTACTACTACTACTACTACTACTGTTGCTCCAAAATAGAAATGTTGGGATGCCACCGCTGCCATTGATCTCGCACAAGTTGCTGCTGACAAATGACTCATCTTAGGCCTTGCATATGCTCTCTTAGGCTTCATTTAGTCAATACTTGTAACATCATTGACTCGGGGGACAGGCAGACAGGCACTTTATACATGTTAGGCTTATAGTGGTCTCCAACACCCACCACCCCACAAGGTCCAACTAGTGACTAACCCTCACTCACTCACCACGCCCCAAGTAGCTAGCTTACTAACTCCTGGATACCTATTTACTGCTAGGTGAACAGGGGCATTCGGTGATAGGAAACGCTACCAACAATTACAGCCCTTCTTCTATTTCTATTTCTACAAACCTAGCCTATTTCCTAGCCTAAACGAACCTAACCTAACCTAATCTAACTAACTCCTGGATACCTATTTACTGCTACGTGAACAGAGAAGACACGCTACCAACAATTACTGCCCTATTTCTATTTCAACAAAAATAGCCTATTTCTTAGCCTATTCACACTATTCACTATCATCATCGCTGCTCACCATCATCACTACCCCACTACTCACTATCATCACTTCTCACCATCATCATCACTACATCACTACTCACTAACATCATCACTTCCTCACTACTCACCATCATCACTACCCACCATCATCACTACCACACTACTCATAAACATCATCACTACCACACTACTCACCACTATCACTACCACACTACTCACTATCATCATCACTACCACACTACTCGGTGAGTAGTGTGGTAGTAATAGTGAGTAGTGATGATGATAGTGAGTAGTGATGATGATGGTGAGAAGTGGTGATGATAGTGAGTAGTGAGGTAGTGATGATGATGGTGAGAAGTGGTGATAGTGAGTAGTGTGGTAGTGATGATGGTGAGTAGTGAGGTAGTGATGATGATAGTGAAGTGTGGTAGTGATGATGATGGTGAGTAGTGTGGTAGTGATGATGATGGTAAGTAGTGAGGAAGTGATGATGGTGAGTAGTGTGGTAGTGATGATGACAGTGAATAGTGTGGTAGTGATGATGATGGTTAGTGTGGTAGTGAAGATGATAGTGTGTAGTGAGGTAGTGATGATGATGGTGAGAAGTGATAGAAGTGATGATAGTGAGTAGTGTGGTAGTGATGATGATGGCGAGTAGTGAGGTAGTGATGATGATAGTGAATAGTGTGGTAGTGATGATGATGGTGAGTAGTGTGGTAGTGATGATGATAGTGAGTAGTGAGGTAGTGATGATGATGGTGAGAAGTGATGATAGTGAGTAGTGTGGTAGTGATGATGGTGAGCAGTGAGGTAGTGATGATGATAGTGAATAGTGTGAATAGGCTAAGAAATAGGCTATTTTTGTTGAAATAGAAATAGGGCAGTAATTGTTGGTAGCGTGTCTTCTCTGCTCACGTAGCAGTAAATAGGTATCCAGGAGTTAGTTAGATTAGGTTAGGTTAGGTTAGTTTAGGCTAGGAAATAGGCTAGGTTTGTAGAAATAGAAATAGAAGAAGGGCTGTAATTGTAGGTAGCGTTTCCTATCACCGAATACATCTATTCACCTAACAGTAAATAGGTATCCAGGAGTTAGTTACGTTAGGTTAGCTTAGATTAGGTTATGTTTGTTTTGTCTAGGAAATAGGCTAGGTTTGCAGGTTAAGTTAGGTTAGTTTAGGCTAGGTTTGTAGAAATAAAAATAGAAAGGGGCTGTAAAGGGTAGCCTATCTAACCTAACCAAGGAACCTGACCAACCAACCTAACTAAGCAACCTAACCAACCAACCTAATCAACCAACCTAACCAACCAACCTAACCAAGGATCCTAACCTAACCCAACCAACCCAACTAACCTAACCAACCAACCAACCTAACCAACGTAACCAACCAACCTAACCAACCAACCTAACCAATGTAACCAACCAACCTAACCAACGTAACCAACCAACAAAACCAAGCAACCTAACCCACCAACCTAACCAAAGAACCTAATCAACCAACCTAACCAAGCAACCTAACCAACCTAACCTAACCAAAGAACCTAACCAACCAAACCTAACCAACCAACCTAACCAACCAACCAACCAACCAACCTAACCAACCAACCTAAGCTATCCAACCAACCAACCTAACTAACCAACCATCCTAAGCAATCTAACCTAACCAACCAACCTAACCAAGCAACCTAACCAACCAACCTAACCAACGTAAGCTATCTAACCTAACCAACCAACCTAAGCTATCTAACCTAACCAACCAACCTAAGCTATCTAACCTAACCAACCAACCTAAGCTATCTAACCTAACCAACCAACCTAACCAACCAACCTAACCAACCAACCTAATCAACGTAAGCTATCTAATCTAACCAACCAACCTAACCAACGTAACCAACCTAACCAACCAACCTAAGCAACCAACCTAACCTAACCAACCTAAGCAACCAACCTAACCTAACCAACCTAACCTAACCAACCAACCTAAGCTATCTAACCTAACCAACAAACCTAACCGAGCAACCTAACCAACCAACCTAACCAACCAACCTAACCAAAGAACCTAATCAACCAACCTAACCTAACCAACGTAACCAACCAACCTAACCTAACCTAACCAACGAACCCAACCTAACCTAACCAACCATCCTAACCAAGGTAACCAACCTAACCTAACCAACCAACCTAACCAACCAACCTAACCTAACCAACCAACCTAACCTAACCAACCAACCCAACCTAACTAACCAATCAACCTAACCAACCAACCTAAGCTATCCAACCAACCTAACCAACCAACCTAACTAACCAATCAACCTAACCAACCAACCTATGCTATCCAACCAACCAACATAAGCTATCTAACCTAACCAACCAACCTAACCAACCACCCTAACTAACCTAACCAACCAACCTAAGCTATCTAACCTAACCAAGCAACCTAACCAACCAACCTAACCAAGCAACCTAACCAACCAACCTATGCTATCTAACCTAACCAACCAACCTAACTAACCTAACCAACCAACCTAAGCTATCTAACCTAACCAAGCAACCTAACCAACCAACCTAACCAACCAACCTATCCAACCAACCTAACCAACCAACCTAAGCTATCTAACCTAACCAAGCAACCTAACCAACCAACCTAACCAAGCAACCTAACCAACCAACCTAACCAACCAACCTATCCAACCAACCTAACCAACCAACCTAAGCTATCTAACCTAACCAAGCAACCTAACCAACCAACCTAACCAAGCAACCTATCCAACCAACCTAACCAAGGAACCTAACCAACCAACCTAACCAACCTAGGTTAGGTTGCTCAGGTTAGGTTGCTCAGGTTAGGTTAGGTTGCTCAGGTTAGGTTGCTCAGGTTAGGTTGGTTGCTCAGGTTAGGTTGCTCAGGTTAGGTTGCTCAGGTTAGGATCCTAACCTAACCCAACCAACCCAACTAACCTAACCAACCAACCAACCTAACCAACGTAACCAACCAACCTAACCAACCAACCTAACCAATGTAACCAACCAACCTAACCAACGTAACCAACCTAACCAACCAACAAAACCAAGCAACCTAACCCACCAACCTAACCAAAGAACCTAATCAACCAACCTAACCAAGCAACCTAACCAACCTAACCTAACCAAAGAACCTAACCAACCTAACCTAACCAACCAACCTAACCAACCAACCTAACCAACCAACCTAACCAACGTAACCAACCAACCTAAGCAATGTAACCTGAGCAACCTAACCTGAGCAATCTAACCTGAGCAACCTAACCTGAGAAACCTAACCTGAGCAACCTAACCTGAGCAACCTAACCTGAGCAACCTAACCTGAGCAATCAACCTAACCTGAGCAACCTAACCTGAGCAACCAACCTAACCTGAGCAACCTAACCTGAGCAACCTAACCTGAGCAACCTAACCTGAGCAACCTAACCTGAGCAACCTAACCTAACCTGAGCAACCTAACCTGAGCAACCTAACCTAACCTGAGCAACCTAACCGGAGCAACCTAACCTGAGCAACCTAACCTGAGCAACCTAACCTAATTATGTTATTATATTATTATTATTATTATTATTATTATTATTATTATTATTATTATTATTATTATTATTATTATTATTATTATATATTATATTATATTATTATTATACAACTTTATTATATTATCAACTCCCTTCTTATTATCTGTCAGAGTCCATGAGTGTCCGTGTGCGTGTCCGTGTGAGTGTCCGTGTATCCATGGGGTTTTGGGTCCAGGAAGCTATTTGTGTCGACCCAAATTGCCTCCCTTCTCCCCACCTGAAATCCAGGTGGATTGAAAGACCTGCCCGAGGTCAGTGGATCCAGGTATCCGTCCGTGGCCCCCCGGACTTCAACCCTTCCCCACATTCCAAGGAGTCGGTCAATCAATCTTCGGCTATCCAGAGAATCTATCGAAACTGATGCTCCTACAGGAGGGGACACACAGAGAAATCTGTGCCCTGTACTTGCAACCGTTCAGACAGGCTCGAACGCAGGTCTATCCGGATTAGGAACTTGTTCTATCCGACTAGGCCACGCTGGAGTTGCCTTCTGAATCAAATTTGGCACTTGTATTTATATCTCATAGCAAGGTTAGTTAGTGTCTATTTATCAACAGTTGCAATGATTGAGATGTTAAGTTGTTAATTTGTGTTGACAGTTAGAAATACCTGACAGCTTTGTTTGATAAGACTGCAGTCCCGTGAGGCAGTTTTATGAATGAATATTGGAGAATTTAGGCTAACTGACGTGTGTGTTTACTAGTCGTGTTTACTAGTTGTGTTTTTACGGGGGTTGAGCTTTGCTCTTTCGGCCCGCCTCTCAACTGTCAATCAACTGTTTACTAACTATTTTTTTTCTCCCACACCACACACACACACACACCCCAGGAAGCAGCCCGTGACAGCTGACTAACTCCCAGGTACCTATTTACTGCTAGGTAACAGGGGCACTTAGGGTGAAAGAAACTTTGCCCATTTGTTTCTGCCTCGTGCGGGAATCGAACCCGCGCCACAGAATTACGAGACCTGCGCGCTATCCACCAGGCTACGAGGCCCCTGTGTGTGTGTGTTTGTACTCACCAAGTTGTGTTTGCGGGGGTTGAGCTCTGGCTCTTTGGTCCCGCCTCTCAACCGTCAATCAACAGGTGTACAGATTCCTGAGCCTATTGGGCTCTATCATATCTACACTTGAAACTGTGTATGGAGTCAGCCTCCACCACATCATCACCTAATGCATTCCATTTGTCAACCACTCTGACACTAAAAAAGTTATTTCTAATATCTCTGTGGCTCATTTGGGCACTCAGTTTCCACCTGTGTCCCCTTGTGCTAAATAGACCGTCTTTAGCTACCTTATCAATTACCTTCAGAATCTTGAATGTGGTGATCATGTCCCCCTTAACTCTTCTGTCTTCCAGCGAAGTGAGGTTTAATTCCCGTAGTCTCTCCTCGTAGCTCATACCTCTCAGCTCCGGTACTAGTCTGGTGGCAAACCTTTGAACCTTTTCCAGTTTAGTCTTATCCTTCACTAGATATGGACTCCATGCTGGGGCTGCATACTCCAGGATTGGCCTGACTTATGTGGTATACAAAGTTATGAATGATTCTTTACACAAGTTTCTGAATGCCGTTCGTATGTTGGCCAGCCTGGCATATGCCGCTGATGTTATCCTCTTGATATGTGCTGCAGAAGGCAGGTCTGGCGTGATATCAACCCCTAAGTCTTTTTCCTACTTTGACTTCTGAAGAATTTCCTCTCCCAGATGATACCTTGTATCTGGCCTCCTGCTCCCTACACCTATCTCCATTACATTACATTTGGTTGGGTTAAACTCTAACAACCATTTATCTTGAGGTTATCTTGAGATGATTTCGGGGCTTTTTTTTTTAGTGTCCCCGCGGCCCGGTCCTCGACCAGGCCTCCACCCCCAGGAAGCAGCCCGTGACAGCTGACTAACTCCCAGGTACCTATTTACTGCTAGGTAACAGAGGCATTCAGGGTTAAAGAAACTTTGCCCATTTGTTTCTGCCTCGTGCGGGAATCGAACCCGCGCCACAGAATTACGAGTCCTGCGCGCTATCCACCAGGCTACGAGGCCCCCTTTGTTCGACCATTCCTTCAGCTTGTCTAGGTCTTCTTGAAACCTCAAACAGTCCTCTTCGGTTTTAATCCTTCTCATAATTTTAGCAGCGTCCGCAAACATTGAGAGAAATGAATCGATACCCTCCGGGAGATCATTTACATATATCAGAAACAAGATAGGACCGAGTACAGAACCCTGTGGGACTCCACTGGTGACTTCACGCCAATCAGAGGTCTCACCCCCTCACCGTAACTCTCTGCTTCCTATTGCTTAGATACTCTCTTATCCACTGGAGCACCTTACCAGCTACACCTGCCTGTCTCTCCAGCTTATGTACCAGCCTCTTATGCGGTACTGTGTCAAAGGCTTTCTGACAATCCAAGAAAATGCAGTCCGCCCAGCCCTCTCTTTCTTGCTTTATCTTTGTCACCTGATCTTAGAAATCACCTGATGTGTGTGTGTGTGTGTTTAAAAGTATGTATTAATTAATAATTAGTGTGGTGTTTCCAAATGAGTTTGTGAGTGGTAAACAAGCAATGCAATATCTAATATGTGCTATTTTAGGCCTCGTTCTGTAAAATACATGCTGTGACCGCCATTTTCTGTGTTGGGCCGGGGGGGGGGAAGGGGTGATGGATGGGGCGGAGAGGGGGTAGGGGTTCGGCGGCCTCCATTTTTGGGGGGGGGGGGCGTCCGGAGGAGCTACCGTGGGAAGTGTGGTGGTGGGGGAGGGAGGGGAAGGTAGGGGGGGATGGGTTGGCAGTTAGGTATTTAAATTTAATATTTCCAGATAGGTTATATAGGGTGAGGTGTTGAGGAAGGAATAAGAAAAGTGTTTGGGACTGAGTTGAGTGTATTAGTTGTTGTGATTGATGTTAGCAGGAAGGTAGGTGGTTGAAATGTGTAAAGATTTGTTAATGAGATCATTTGGTTAATAATGTAGGAATTAAGGGTAAGTGATCACTGGAGATAGATATTCAACAGTATATTAAGTGGACAAGTTTTAGCAGGTAGGTAGGCCGGCCGGCCGGCAGAGAGAGACAATGGACTGACAAATAGGTAGACGTTTTCTTCATGGATGGTAAACTATTATTAAAATGGCATGTACACATTTCCATGTGCGACATTCTTGTACACACACACACACACAAAGGTATGCTACTAGACTACTAGACAAGTCCAAAAGTATGCTACTAGACTAGTCCCAGAACTAAGAGGCATGAGTTATGAGGAAAGGCTGCGGGAAATGCACCTTGCGACACTGGAAGACAGAAGAGTAAGAGGGGACATGATCACAACCTACAAAATCCTCAGGGGAATCGACCGGGTAAACAAGGATGAACTATTCAACACTGGTGGGACGCTGTCGGAAAATCCGACACAATTTAATATATCATACAGACAGATAATAGCTGTGTTGTATAAACAAGTTAACCATAGAAAACGTAACTTGTAGTGGAATTACCGTCTATAGAAAACGGGATATCGTCACCACATACTATTATAATTCACCAGCTATTTTGCTGGGAATTATTCTTAAATACATTAGTCTTTGGACTTTACCATCATAAAACATCTTATATAAATTAACTTAATTATCAATATTAAAGTAGAGTAAATGTGACCCTTCTATCACTTTCTGTCATGTGGACAATGTAAGCCAGGCGTCAGGGGAGGATGGAGGGCAGCCATTGTTGATACTAGACCAGAGGCTCACACGGGAGCAAATTCGGCTCCTGTTAATTTTACTTGGACGTAGTGTTATGGAAACCAAAGGTGTACCATTATCACACGCTGTCAACAAATTCAAGTTAAGTGTTCTTTCCGAAACCCATTATCTATCATTAGTGGCCATTAATGTCATTGGGTAGGGTTAGCCGGATAGAGCACGACATAGCCTCAAACTAAAGGTAATTAGGCCAGGTCTTTATTGTTCCATGTATAGTGTTTTCTCTGATATAGCTTGTCATATATAGGATTCTGGCTTCACAGCTAGCGCACTTTTGACAGGTCAAGACGAGGAAGCAAGATTTTGTGCACCAGTTACTGGGTGATGGAAGCTACCTCAAAGAGGATAATTTGGTGTCTACACCCTAGTTATACCTGGTGGACTAACCTGCTGTACTATAAGATTAGGAACCTTTTCAATGTATGTAGTCTAATTCTGTAGTTTGATTGGCTGCATATATATAAACTAATAAACCCCCCCTAATGTGTAGAGGATCGATTTGTGAGATTATGAGATTATTGCAGAAATACAGTCCACTTATCATTATACAAATTGCTATCGAAGTATATAAATTAACGTAAATATAAATTCATATAAATTAAATAAATATAAATCTCACAGGTCGGTTCCCACATTATTTGGACCTTCGGAACTGGAATATTTGGTCCTTTGAACCCACATTTGGTCATCTTAGTACCGGATGAACCAGTTAACCAGTGGATTCATTAAATATACTAGTGCAGTGTGATTTAAACAAAGCCAGCAGTCAATGACGGCGGCGTTGACTCGTGCGAGTTCACGAGCCCCGCTCAGTTCAGATCAGCTTCGTCAGCGGTTTCATGTACACCCACAGATTTGGTGGCGTGTTATTCTGTGAAATGACAGCGCTAATATAGAAGCCAGCCAAATTAGTGGCTGTGTCCTCGCAAGATTGTTCACGGATTTTGTGGTGTTAAATTTCGCGAGAGATTATCCACGAATTTTGTGGAGTTTATTTCGCGAGGTCACTAATAATATTTAATACTTCTTGATAATATTAGAAGTTTCATAGAGGCTAATTAAGAGGCTATTATCAATAATTGTGTATATTATTTCTTCAAAATAGAGAATTATTTAATATATATTGCACTAGTGATCACAGTATAATATTTACTAATTGCCAACCCACAACAGGGTAGGATATGACTAGTTGAACTATTATTGCTATCCTAGTCCCATTATTACCATAGTCAGTTGTACTATATTCAACAACCTAACACCATTAATGAATGGTGCAGACCCTATTTTGGGTGTAATTTTTATCAACTCGAGTTGAGTTGTATATATAATAATTTACTTATGATCATTACACCTTTGAGTGATTAATTAGTGTCAATTCCATCCTAGGGTGATATAGAAGAGCTAACCTAAAGGTACTTCCAGTGACACTGGTTTATCACTCAAATCATTAGTGTGTATGATTGTATATATATAATGTGTATTAATTTTAAGTGCTAACCTCTAGTAGAGGTAGGATTATTGCCTAGTGAGTGCATTTTACCCTAGGCTACCATTAGAGCTTGTTCAGTATTATGAGCAGCCCAAGTACAAGTCCCACAAGGCTTCACCAACTAGCCAGTATGGATAATGCAGGGAGAATGAAAAGAACCCTTGCAGGTCTTAAAGGCCACTTAACAAGACAGATCAAGAAATGTGAAGATTTGTCACAACAATCTCAAGTTGATTATGCTGACCTGGAAAGCTATTATCAAGCAGCTGCAGGTAAATTTGAGCAAATCAAATGTCAAATAGCAACATATGTGGCTGAACTTGCCAACACCAATTTATCAGAAACAGAAATAGACGACATTATGGTTGATCTTGCGAATTATGAAGATCAAACTCAGGCCACGTTACAGAATTATGTCAAATTAATTGCCCAGAACAAGGCAACAGCAACAACAACAACAGTTGCATCTAATACGAGTCAAGCAGAAGCTCGACTCCCTCCAATTAATTTACCCACTTTCTCAGGAAAAGATGAGGAAGATTGGGACGAATTTTGGAACAAATTCGTTGACCTTGTAGACTCAAAACAATCTTTACCAAAGAGTAGTAAATTCTCTTATTTGCAAGGTCAATTATCAGGTGAGGCTAAAACAGTAGTATCCCATCTGAGATTAACTAATGACGGCTATGATCTGGCAGTAAAACTCCTCAAGGATAATTATGCTGATCCAGAAGTAAGAACATCACATTTAGTTCATGAGCTGTTGCATTTACCCCCACCGGAGGCTTCAGCTGATTCACTCCAAGTTTTCAAGCTGGAGGTAGAATCATTGATCAATGCCCTCAGCCTGACAGCAGATACAAACGGGGCTGAGTGGGTCTTGAAAATAATTGTCCAGGAGAAAATACCTAGGGACATATTGAGACAAATGAGTGCTCATTACAATAAAAGTATCTTATCCATGAATGAAATATCTGAAGGTTTAAAGTCAGTAGTTCATCAATTACGAACACATGACAAATTAAAACCACCAAGTAAACCCTCAGAAACCAATAATAGTAAACCACAGAGTACCAAAGGTACTCCAAATCAATCTAGACAATATAATTCAACACCAAAGTGGAACAGTGGCAATGTGGGCGTATATGCAGTGGGACCCTCCAAGCCTATAGTTACTGTGTCACCCAAGAACGTGACACCAAAGGGTACTGGAAGCTATGGAACATGTTTGTTCTGCAATGAGAAACATTCAATGTACCACTGCTCTAATTATCCTGATAGTGACGCCCGTGTTGAGCGACTCAAAGATTTGCAACATTGCACGAGGTGCCTCAGGAAACATAACATCAACGACTGTGATACCCAATTACACACCTGTAATAGGTGTAACAAAGGTCAGCACCATGCAGCATTGTGCAGAGACACCAAAACAACGTCTCCAAACCCCAAGGTGGAAGATAGCATTCCCACCACAGTACAGTACTGCAAGGTGCAACAAACAAACAGTGTCCAATCGGCAAAGTCTAAAGGTAATACGACTTTGCCTACTGCCCAAATTACCATCCTGAATAAGAGGGCCAAGGTCCATACCCGTGGGTTGTTTGACCAAGGATCCCAGAGAACATATATCACTAAAAAGCTGGCAGATGAATTACAATTAAGGCCTGTAGCCCAGATGTCATTCAACATCTCAGGGTTTGTAACAGATGCAGGACCTCAAGTCTACCAGGTGGTACAACCATCAGTACGTTTAGGCAGGTACGTCTGTAGAGTACAAGCCATTGTGGTGGACAAAATACCAGTAGACCTACAAGTTCAAGGTCTGAGAGCAACAGCCAAATTCCTGAGAAATAGAGGAATAAAATTGGCAGATAATATTAAGTCTGATCACCTCACTGACTTCGGTCTCCTTGTTGGGACAGACTATTGTCATCGATTCATCGGTAGCCCTACTAAATATCAGGGTATAACCATGTTAAACTCTACAGGAGGTAAATTACTCTCAGGCCCAGTATCAAGCCTGAGGAGACCTATGACTGCAGATAAACAATACCAATAGAAACTAAATTTGTCAGCTGATTATATTTCTCCAGTAGCATTATACTAAGGAGATTACAGCTGACTATAGTAACAGAGGTTGATGTTAGTATCATCATTTAAAGCTGAAGATGAGTTCATGAGGCCTCAGTGGCAAATCAGTGAACAGTAGCCTAAAACAGCTACAAGTCACTGCGACCAATGTCACTGATCCCACTGCAGTCTCAGAACCATACTTTACTTTAATGATGAGCTATTCAATCTTCTGAATCAATTAACTAAATTAAACCCCAATAAATCTGATGACTGATTTGATACATTTATTATTTAATCAAGATGTATTCCATGGGCCTCAGTGTATATATATCAGTGACCAGTTACCTGAAGAAACTTCAAGTTATATCTAATGTCACTGATCTCACTGCAGTCCCTGAATCATACTTGACTGTAGTACTTGATCACATCCAGTCTTCTGGGTTAAATAATATGTAATTAGGCTTGAATATTAGCCTTTCAAGAGTTGACAGGGAAATGAAATCGCATTAGACTTCTAACCCCTACAACTCTAGTACGGGACATCCATCCTGTACGAACAGACACACAAATGTGTGATTACTAACTACTAACATCAAATTAATCTAATAATCCGAAAGAGGAGTATCGGTGTTCGTCTGTTCTAAATAGGACTTCGACCCGTGAGCAGCCCCCTGGGGAATTATGTCGGAAAATCCGACACAATTTAATATATCATACAGACAGATAATAGCTGTGTTGTATAAACAAGTTAACCATAGAAAACGTAACTTGTAGTGGAATTACCGTCTATAGAAAACAGGATATCATCACCACATACTATTATAATTCACCAGCTATTTTGCTGGGAATTATTCTTAAATACATTAGTCTTTGGACTTTACCATCATAAAACATCTTATATAAATTAACTTAATTATCAATATTAAAGTAGAGTAAATGTGACTCTTCTATCACTTTCTGTCATGTGGACAATGTAAGCCAGGCGTCAGGGGAGGAAGGAGGGCAGCCATTGTTGATACTAGACCAGAGGCTCACACGGGAGCAAATTCGGCTCCTGTTAATTTTACTTGGACGTAGTGTTATGGAAACCAAAGGTGTACCATTATCACACGCTGTCAACAAATTCAAGTTAAGTGTTCTTTCCGAAACCCATTATCTATCATTAGTGGCCATTAATGTCATTGGGTAGGGTTAGCCGGTTAGAGCACGACATAGCCTCAAACTAAAGGTAATTAAACCAGGTCTTTATTGTTCCATGTATAGTGTTTTCTCTGATATAGCTTGTCATATATAGGATTCTGGCTTCACAGCTAGCGCACTTTTGACAGGTCAAGACGAGGAAGCAAGATTTTGTGCACCAGTTACTGGGTGATGGAAGCTACCTCAAAGAGGATAATTTGGTGTCTACACCCTAGTTATACCTGGTGGACTAACCTGCTGTACTATAAGATTAGGAACCTTTTCAATGTATGTAGTCTAATTCTGTAGTTTGATTGGCTGCATATATATAAACTAATAAACCCCCCCTAATGTGTAGAGGATCGATTTGTGAGATTATGAGATTATTGCAGAAATAAAGTCCACTTATCATTATACAAATTGCTATCGAAGTATATAAATTAACGTAAATATAAATTCATATAAATTAAATAAATATAAATCTCACAGGTCGGTTCCCACAGACGCGAACAAGGGGACACAGGTGGAAGCTGAGTACCCAAATGAGCCACAGAGACATTAGAAAGAACTTTTTCAGTGTCAGTGTAGTTAGTAAATGGAATGCATTAGGAAGTGATGTGGTAGAGGCTGACTCCATACACAGTTTCAAATGTAGATATGATAGAGCCCAATAGGCTCAGGAATCTGTACACCAGTTGATTGACGGTTGAGAGGCGGGACCAAAGAGCCAGAGCTCAACCCCCGCAAGCACAATTAGGTGAGTACAATTAGGTGAGTACACACACACACACTGACCCACAGAGACTGCCCAAATATGTATACTAACAGCAGCAGCAGTTGGTGTTCCCAGGCAGGTCACCCATCCAAGTACTAACCAAAGTCAACGGTGCTTAACCTGACAGATGTATGGGAGAAGACGCAGTGTTCTCAAGGTGATAGGTAGGTAGGTAGTATGGCCGTTGCTATTGTATACAAGTAGTAAGTAATCACATGTGAGTGAGTGAGTCAAGATAATATTCACACATAGCAGCCAATTCTCCATTAATGATAGTACTTATTGCAACTATTTAGTCAAATTAACCAACAACAAATGGACTACTACTACTACTACTACTACTACTACTACTGCTACTGCTACTGCTACTACTACTACTACTACTACTGCTACTGCTACTGCTACTGCTACTGCTACTGCTACTGCTACTGCTACTACTACTACTACTACTACTACTACTACTACTACTACTACTACTACTACTACTACTACTACTACTACTACTACTACTACTACTACTACTACTACTACTACTACTACTACTACTACTACTACTACTACTACTACTACTACTACTACTACTACTACTACTACTACTACTACTACTACTACTACTACTACTACTACTACTACTACTACTACTACTACTACTACTACTACTACTACTACTACTACTACTACTACTACTACTACTACTACTACTACTACTACTACTACTACTACTACTACTACTACTACTACTACTACTACTACTACTACTACTACTACTACTACTACTACTACTACTACTACTACTACTACTACTACTACTACTACTACTACTACTACTACTACTACTACTACTACTACTACTACTACTACTACTACTACTACTACTACTACTACTACTACTACTACTACTACTACTACTACTACTACTACTACTACTACTACTACTACTACTACTACTACTACTACTACTACTACTACTACTACTACTACTACTACTACTACTACTACTACTACTACTACTACTACTACTACTACTACTACTACTACTACTACTACTACTACTACTACTACTACTACTACTACTACTACTACTACTACTACTACTACTACTACTACTACTACTACTACTACTACTACTACTACTACTACTACTACTACTACTACTACTACTACTACTACTACTACTACTACTACTACTACTACTACTACTACTACTACTACTACTAGTACTAGTACTAGTACTAGTACTAGTACTAGTACTAGTACTAGTACTAGTACTACTACTACTACTACTACTACTACTACTACTATTACTACTACTACTGTTGCTCCAAAATAGAAATGTTGGGATGCCACCGCTGCCATTGATCTCGCACAAGTCGCTGCTGACAAATGACTCATCTTAGGCCTTGCATATGCTCTCTTAGGCTTCATTTAGTCAATACTTGTAACATCATTGACTCGGGGGACAGGCAGACAGGCACTTTATACATGTTAGGCTTATAGTGGTCTCCAACACCCACCACCCCACAAGGTCCAACTAGTGACTAACCCTCACTCACTCACCACGCCCCACGTAGCTAGCTTACTAACTCCTGGATACCTATTTACTGCTAGGTGAACAGATCCATTCGGTGATAGGAAAGGCTACCAACAATTACAGCCCCTTTTCTATTTCTATTTCTACAAACCTAGCCTAAACTAACCTAACTTAACCTGCAAACCTAGCCTATTTCCCAGTCAAAACAAACATAACCTAATCTAAGCTAACCTAACCTAACGTAACTAACTCCTGGATACCTATTTACTGTTAGGTGAATAGATGTATTCGGTGATAGGAAACGCTACCTACAATTACAGCCCTTCTTCTATTTCTATTTCTACAAACCTAGCCTATTTCCTAGCCTAAACTAACCTAACCTAACCTAATCTAACTAACTCCTGGATACCTATTTACTGCTACGTGAACAGAGAAGACACGCTACCAACAATTACTGCCCTATTTCTATTTCAACAAAAATAGCCTATTTCTTAGCCTATTCACTATCATCATCACTACCTCACTGCTCACCATCATCACTACCACACTACTCACTATCATCACTTCTCACCATCATCATCACTACCTCACTACTCACTATCATCATCACTACCACACTACTCACCATCATCATCACCACCACACTATTCACTATCATCATCACTACCACACTAACCATCATCATCACTACCACACTACTCACTATCATCACTTCTATCACTTCTCAGCATCATCATCACTACCTCACTACTCACTATCATCATCACTACCACACTAACCATCATCATCACTACCACACTATTCACTATCATTATCACTACCACACTACTCACCATCATCATCACTACTTCTCTACTCACCACCATCATCATTTCCTCACTACTCACTAACATCATCACTTCCTCACTACTCACCATCATCACTACCTCACTACTCACCATCATCACTACCCACCATCATCACTACCCACCATCATCACTACCTCACTACTCATAAACATCATCACTACCACACTACTCACCACTATCACTACCACACTACTCACTATCATCATCACTACCACACTACTCGGTGAGTAGTGTGGTAGTGATAGTGAATAGTGATGATGATAGTGAATAGTGTGGTAGTGATGATGGTGAGTAGTGTGGTAGTGATGATGATAGTGAGTAGTGAGGTAGTGATGATGATGGTGAGAAGTGATGATAGTGAGTAGTGTGGTAGTGATGATGGTGACTAGTGAGGTAGTGATGATGATAGTGAAGTGTGGTAGTGATTATGATGGTGAGTAGTGTGGTAGTGATGATGATGGTGAGTAGTGAGGTAGTGATGATGGTGAGTAGTGTGGTAGTGATGATGATGGTAAATAGTGTGGTAGTGATGATGATGGTTAGTGTGGTAGTGATGATGATAGTGAGTAGTGAGGTAGTGATGATGATGGTGAGAAGTGATGATAGTGAGTAGTGTGGTAGTGATGATGATGGCGAGTAGTGAGGTAGTGATGATGATAGTGAATAGTGTGGTAGTGATGATGATGGCGAGTAGTGTGGTAGTGATGATGATGGTTAGTGTGGTAGTGATGATGATAGTGAGTAGTGAGGTAATGATGATGGAGAGAAGTGATGATAGTGAGTAGTGTGGTAGTGATGATGATGGCGAGTAGTGAGGTAGTGATGATGATAGTGAATAGTGTGGTAGTGATGATGATGTTGAGTAGTGTGGTAGTGATGATGATAGTGAGTAGTGAGGTAGTGATGATGATGGTGAGGAGTGATGATAGTGAGTAGTGTGGTAGTGATGATGATGGTGAGTAGTGTGGTAGTGATGATGATAGTTGCCCTCAATGGTCTTCTTTCTTCTCTTCCTTCTGGTGTCTTCTCCGCTCTCTATGTCGATGATCTTACCCTTTGCTGTCAGGGTGATGATTCGCCTCTCCTTCAGCGCCGGCTTCAACTTGCAATTGATGCTGTGTCGTCTTGGGCCACCGATCATGGCTTCAAGTTCTCTACTTCTAAGACTTGTGCCATGACTTTTACGCGGAAACGGGTTGTTCTTCGTCCCTCTTTGTCACTTTATGGTCATCCCCTTGGATACAAAGATTCCGCAAAGCTTTTGGGGTTATTCCTTGACACTCGTTTGTCTTGGTCTCCCCATATCTCTTACCTTCGTGTTGAGTGCTCTAAGGCCCTTACCCTCCTTCGGGTCTTGTCCCATACTTCTTGGGGAGCAGATAGGCGCACTCTCCTTGCTTTACATTCCTCTCTAGTCCTGTCTAAGCTCGATTATGGTTGCCCTGCTTACTCGTCTGCTTCTCCTTCTACTCTTCGCCGTCTTGATGCTTTGCACCATACTGGGTTGCGCCTCAGTTCTGGTGCCTTTCGTTCGACTCCCGTCCTTAGCTTGTATGTTGACACTGGCTTCCTGTCTCTCCAGGACCGCCGTGATCGCTACTGTCTTCGCTATCTTGCGCGGTCCTTGCAACATCCTTCCTCTCGCCTCTGTCGTGCTTTAACTTTTACCCCTCCTGCGGTTCCTGTTCCTCTTCACCAGCTCCCTCTTTCTGTCTGGTTATCTCGCCTCCAGGATTCTCTTTCCGTTCGTATTTCTAATGTTTCTCCTCGTGTTGTTCCTTCTTTGCCCCCGTGGAGAGTCCCTCTTCCGCGGTTTTGTACTTCCTTGACCCGTATCACTAAAGCTTTTACCCCTCCTACGGTTCTAAAACGCCTTTTCCTTGAGCACTTTTCTTCTCACTCCCGCTCCGTTTCTGTCTTCACCGATGGGTCTAAGTCGGCGGACGGTATTGGCTACTCTGTTGTTTTTCCTGATCGCACTTATATGTGTCGCTTACCTCCGGAGACTAGCATCTTTACAGCGGAACTCTATGCTATTCTCTATGCTCTTCGTCTCCTGCTTTCTCGTTGTCAGTCCTCCTTTGTAGTTTTTTTTTTTTTGAGATATATACAAGAGTTTTTACATTCTTGTACAGCCACTAGTACGCGTAGCGTTTCAGGCAGGTCCCTGGAATACGATCTCCTGCCGCGAAGAATCGTTTTTTCATCCAAGTACACATTTTACTGTTGCGTTAAACAGAGGCTACAGTTAAGGAATTGCGCCCAGTAAATCCTCCCCGGCCAGGATACGAACCCATGACATAGCGCTCGCGGCACGCCAGGCCGCTACACCACGGAGACTGTTAAGTTGTTGTTGACTCTCGTAGTGCCCTCATGGCTCTCGGGTCCTTTAATCCGGTTCATCCAGTAGTTGTCGAGATCCAGCATTGGCTGTTTCTTGTTCACAGTAAATTTAAGTCGGTTGAGTTTTGTTGGGTTCCCAGCCATATTGGTGTGTCTTTAAATGAGCGTGTGGATGCTGCCGCCAAGGAAGCTGTCCGCTCTTGTCCCATCTCGAGTAAAGGCGTTCCGTATTCCGACTTTTACCCGGTTATCCATTCCTCAGTCCTTACCCGTTGGCAGGCTTCTTGGTTGTCTCTTACTGGTAACAAGCTACGTACTCTTAAATGTTGTGTTTCCTCGTGGCCGTCCTCCTTCCACCGTAACCGGCGGTGGGAAACTGCTCTGGCGAGATTGCGTATTGGCCATACTCGCTTAACCCATGGTCACTTGATGGAGCGCCGCCCTGCTCCTTATTGTCCTAGTTGCATTGTCCCTCTTACGATCGTGCATGTCCTGACTTCCAGGACGAGCGTGTGTCTTGCTTTCCGACCGCCCCTCGCGGTCACCTGACCCTCAATAGAATTCTTGATGACTCGGATACTTTTGATATCGTTCGCCTTATGCGTTTTTGTTCTCGTATTGGCGTCCTTGGTGATATTTAGCGCCCTCTGATTATTTTGCGCATTTGATGATGCTACATAGCCTTCCCGGTTTGGTGCCTTCTTTTGATAATTACTTACTTACTTGATGGTAGGTTCCTTCCGCCCTCTGTCATTCTTGCTGGTGCCAGGTGCTCCGTTCAGGAATATATTCCCTCTCCGAGGCTCTGCAGTAAGTGCTGGAGGTTTGGGCATGGTACCCTCAAATGCTCTAGTCCTGTCTCTCTCTGTCCCCTGTGTAGAAGCAAGGGTCACTCTAAGTTAGTGCACTTCTTCCCAGGCCCGCTGCCTCAATTGCGGTGAGGCCTACCCTACTTTCTCCCGTGCGTGTATTCATTACAAACTTGAGGCGGCTGTCCTCAGCTTGAAGCACCGAAACCGTTTCTTTTCCTGAGGCTCGGCGCCAAGTTCATCGTCTCCCCTCTTTCGCCGGTGTCTCCTATGCTCGCGTGGTGCGCTCTTCCTCTCCTCGTCCTTCCCACCTTCCTCAGTCTCACAACCGTTTCCGAGCCTTAGACCCGGACACACCCACCACCACCTCCCTTGTTTCCCTCCGTTCTGTTCCGAAGGGTCCCCATCCTGGTTCTGTCTAGGGCTCCCCTTCTTTCTACCCAGTCTCATGTCTCTTGTGTCTTATTTTTCCTCTCCCTCTAGTCCTCCTTCCCGTCGTTCCCCTTCGTCTCTTGGCTCTCCACGCCGCCTGACTGTGCGGGCCGACGTCCATCGCTCTCCTGATGGTTGTGTTGTTTGCTCTCGCTCTTCTTCTCCTATCGAGACGCTGGGGTCTGTTGCCCAGTACATTGCTGCTGGGACGCCCGTATCTTTGAGTCAGAAGCGGAAACCTGGCTCCTCTCCTTCCTCCTCCCCTGCTGGTAAGAAGGCTTCGCTTTCTTCTTCACCCCCTATCTCTGATTCTATCGTTCCTTCCCCTCCCGCTTCGGTGGTGGAGCCCCCAGTTCTGTCTTGGTTACTGCCCTTGCTGAGGTACGCTCCCCTCTTTCTGCGCCTCGTCCTCCCCTTCCTCCTCCTCTAGACCCTGCTCGTCCACCTTTGTCTGTCCTCCCGCTTCTTTCCCTCCTTCTTTACTCAGTTTACCCATGCCCCCTAACCCTGACTTCGCTGACCCTGCTCCTGACTCTGCGCTTTTTTAGCGTGCTGTGTTCCTTCCTCAACTTTGTTTCTTCTTCGCTCTCTGTTACGCTCTTCTCTCTCTTTGCTGATGTCTTTTCTTCAATGGAGCATCCGTGGATTTTACGCCAATTTCCTTGACCTCCAACTTCTCATTTCACAGTTTTCGCCCCTTTGTGTCTGTCTCCAGGAGCCGATGCTTGGTGCTCGTCCTGGTCGCTTCCGTGGCTATTCTTTTCTCTTCCCCCCCCCCCCCAGCGACACCTGGAGTCCATAATTCTTCTGCTCTCTTGATTCGTTCCGATGTTTCCTTTGTCCCCTTACTTTTTTCCTCGCCTCTCCACTGTTCTGCCGCCCGTGTCTTTGTGCATAGGTGGTACACGGTTTGTTCCATTTATCTCCCCCACTGTCCCACTTTCTCTTCCCGATCTTAAACACCTCCTAGACTCCTTGCCTGTGCTCCTGCTGGGTGATTTCAATTGTCGTCATGCCTTTTGGGGTGATGTGCTGACGAACACCCGGGGTCGCCTCCTTGAACCTTTCATCCTCTCTTCTTCCCTGTCCCTTCTTAATTCTGGTGAGCCCACTCATTTGGACTCTCGGACTCACTCCCTTTCTTGTCTCGATCTTTCTCTGTGCTCGTCATCCCTTTCCTTAGATTTCGGGTGGCGGGTCCTTGATGACCTCCATGGCAGTGACCATTTTCCTATCTGTGTTTCTTTTTTCTCTTTTCGCCCTCCCCTCTCCTTCCCTAGGTGGCGGTTTGCCGAGGCTGACTGGCGCCTCTTTACTCTCCGTGCTACTATTTCCGACCTCTCCGATCTGCTTCTCCCTCGCTCCCTCCTTCTTTTTCATGACACTGTCTTTGACGCTGCCCTCCACTCTATTCCTCGCTCTTCCTCGTCCTTTAAATTTCTGTACTAATCTTCACCTTCCCTATAATGATCCCTTCTCTCTCTTTGAGCTTCAGTCTGCCCTAGCCCTTTGCGGTTCTACGGCAGCGGGCTCCGATGGTGTTCATTATGAAATGTTTCGCCATCTCCCTCCGAGCACGTCTCAGTATTTACTGAGTCTGTACAATCGGGTCTGGGAGTCGTCGTCAGTCCCTGAAGACTGGCTCAATGCTGTTCTCCTCCCTGTTCGGAAACCAGGGTCTCTCGGGTCATCCCCCAAGGACTTCCGCCCTATTGCCCTCACGAGTTGCGTCTGCAGGCTCTTTGAACGTATGGTTAACGTTCGTTTGATGTGGTTCTTAGAACACTATAACCACCTCTCTCCTTCTCAATTTGGTTTTCGCAAGTGCCGCAGCACAACGGATGTCCTGGTGAACTTGGAGGTCTATATTCGTACTGCTTCTGCTGCGAAGACCTCCGTTGTTGCCGTCCTTTTTGACCTGGAAAAGGCTTACGACACTACCTGGCGGTATCATATTCTGTCTCAACTTCATTCTTTTGGCCTTCGTGGGAACCTCCCTCTCTTTCTCCAGAGCTTCCTCTCTCGTCCTTCCTTTCGTGTGCGGCTTGGTACTGCTCTCTCTGCCCCGTTTCGGCAGTATGAGGGTGTACCCCAGGGTAGTGTTCTGAGCTCTACTCTTTTTCTAGTTGCCCTCAACGGTCTTCTTTCTTCCTTCTAGCGTCTTCTCTGCTCTCTGTGTTGATGATCTTACCCTTTGCTGTCGGGGTGATGATTAACCTTTCCTTCAACGGCGGCTTCAACTTGCGATTGATGCCATGTCATCTTGGGCCACCGATCATGGCTTCAAGTTCTCTGCGTCTAGGACTTGTGCTATGACTTTTACTCGGAAGCATGTCGTTCTTCGTCCCTCTTTGTCGCTTTATGGTCATCCCCTTGTGTACAGGGATTCCGCAAAGCTCTTGGGGTTAGTCTTTGACACTCGTTTGTCTTGGTCAGCCCATATCTCTTACCTCAGAGTTGAGTGCTCTAATGCCCTTAACCTTCTTAAGGTTTTGTCCCATACTTCTTGGGGAGCGGATAGACGCATGCTCCTATATTTGCACTCCTCTCTCGTCCTGTCTAAACTCGATTATGGTTGCCCTGCTTACTCTTCTGCTTCTCCTTCTACTCTTCACCGTCTTGATGCTTTGCACCGTACTGGGTTGCGTCTCAGCTCTGGTGCCTTTAATTCGACTCCCGCCCTCAGTTTGTATGTTGACACTGGCTTTCTCTCTCTTCAGGACTGCCGTGATCGCTACTGTCTTCGCTATCTTGCGCAGTCCTTACAGCATCCTTCTTCTCGCCTCTGTCGTGCTTTGCCTTTTCCTCCTCCTGTAGCTCCTGTTCCTCTTCATCGTCTCCCACTTTCTGTCCGGTTATCTCGCTTGCAGGATTCTCTTTCTGTTAATATTTCTAATGTTTCTCCTCATATTGTTCCTTCCTTGCCTCCGTGGAGAGTCCCCCTTCCCAAGTTTTGTTCGTCCTTGACTTGTATTACTAAAGCCTTTACCCCTCCAATTCTGAAAAGCCTCTTCCTTGAGCACTTTTCTTCGCACTCCCACTCTATTTCCATCTTTACCGATGGGTCTAAGTCTGCGGACGGTGTGGGCTGCTCTGTTGTTTTTCCTGACCATACTTATATGTGTCGCCTCCCTTCAGAGGCTAGCGTCTTTACGGCGGAACTTTATGCTATTCTCTATGCTCTCCGTCTCTTGCTTTCTCATTGTCATTCCTCCTTTGTGGTTGTAGTTGACTCTCGTAGTGCTCTCATGGCTCTTGGGTCCTTTAATCCTGTCCACCCGGTGGTCATAGAGATTCAGCAATGGCTGTTTCTTCTTTCTAGTAAATTTAAATCAGTAGAGTTTTGCTGGGTTCCCAGCCATATTGGTGTTTCTTTCAATGAGCGTGAGGATGTTGCCGCTAAGGACGCTATCCGTTCTTGTCCCATCTCTTGTAAAGGTCTTGCTTATTCCGACTTTTATCCTGTTATTCATTCCTCCATCCTTGCCCATTGGCAAGGTTGTTGGTCCTCTGTGGTTAGTAACAAGCTGCGTACTCTCAAACGTAGTGTGTCCCCGTGGCCTTCCTCCTACCACCGTAACCGGCAGTGGGAAACTGCTTTGGCACGGCTGCGGGTTGGCCATACTCGCTTAACCCACGATCACTTAATGGAGCGCCGCCCTGCTCCTTATTGTCCGAATTGCGTTGTCCCTCTTACAGTTTTGCATATCCTTGTTGAATGTCCTGACTTCCAGGACGAGCGTGTGTCTTGCTTTCCGACCGTCCCTCGCGGTCACTTGTCCCTCAATAGAATTCTAGGTGAATCGGATACTTTTGATATCCTTCGCCTTATGCGTTTTTGTTCTCGTATTGGCTTTCTTGTTGATATTTAGCGCCTTCTGATTATTTCGCACTTTGATGGTGCTACATAGCCTTCCCGGTTTGGTGCCTTCTTTTGATAATTACCTTCCCAACATAACAGCTCTCCTTACATCAGGTATAATCACTGACAGAATATCTGACCACTATCCTACCTTCCTTGTAGCGGACATGACCATAACACCGCCAGCTAACAAGAAACTTACCTTTCGGTTACACAGTGAAGCAGCAATAGGCAATCTCACAAATGATATCCTTCCCTGATATCCTAAAAAAGCCAGGGTAACGCCAGTTCATAAAGGAGGTAACACGGCAGACATATATAATTACAGACCCATATCGAATCTACCTATATTATAAAAAATATTTGAACAAATTATTTACAAACTTCTCTACTCCTATCTTTTAAAATTCAATATACTAAGTCCAATTCAGTTTGACTTCCGCTCCCAAAAGAGTACCAATGATGCTATTGTTAGTCTGCTTGACTTAATCTACTCAGCCCTTGCCCCTCCCCGTTCAGCTTGTTAATGCCGTGAGAGGGGCTTAGTGGCCGGCTGCCGGAGTATGATGCTCCTTTGGACAGTCCTCTGTCCTTTTGTAGCCTTGTGCTCCTGCTGCCGTCCTCTCCAATTTTGCTGAACAACTTTTCCTTTTCCTTCTGTTTCGTTTTTCTCCCCCCCCCCCCCCTCTTCTCCTATCTGCTTGTCGTTTCCTGCCGACCTTTTGCTTGTTTTGGTTATTCTTTTGGACTTCTTCTATTTTGACGCTCGGGTGCTTGAGGAGGCATACTCTTGCACCCGTAGAACTGTAGTACCCAACATTGAGAGCGAGGGGAACCTTTTATTGTCAATCCCCCCTTTCGTCACTGAACCCGATCTCGACGGACTGACGGTTCTTAAGGTGACGTTTGTGGGGCGTATACTCACGACGCACCCCTAGGAGGCCCCGACAAGATCGGCAATAGCTTCTTGTTTGGTGTCCAGCCTCTAATTGTGGCTCCATGGTGGGTGTGGGGGCACATTCGTGAATGAATGTTTGTTTCGTACCTATGTTGTGTTCTGTTCCTCCTTTACCTTCTCAGGCTCGTGGGGTAAGCGACCAAGCCCCCAAGTCGGTCCGTGTTGGAAGACCGGGCTCTGTAGCCTCTGCTGCATTGGGCCCCGACCGTGCTCCTCCTTTGGCCTCTCTGACTACTCCCCTCGGCTCCCTGCCCCCTCTGTGGTTGGGTCGAGCCCCATGCCCCCAGTGGTGACTACCTCGTCCCCTGGCACGGCTCCATCTCTACTTGTAACTACTGCGCCTTTTAACCCCCTCTCTCTCTGGGGGTTCTCAACGCCGTCCTCGTCACGGCCGCACTCGCTCGATTCCTTCCCGTTTTGATGCCTATCAGGCCTTGTTTGGTCCCGCTTCGTGGGCCAAATAATTTGATCTCCTCCCTCTTGATTCTGCGCCTCCTGACGATTTCTCCCTCCATCGACATCTTGTTGATTCTGTGGATGCCTCTGTTACCTTCAACCCCACTCGTCTCGGTACACGTGTCGTTGCTGCTCCTTCTCACGATGCAGCTTCCCGCTTGGCTGCCTTATCCTGCCTTGGCGAGACCCCTGTTCGGGTCTCAAAGAACACTCAGTTGAATGCCAGTGTTGGCACTATTCTCCTCCCGCCCCATGTTGCGACCGGTGTTCGGAATCTGCAGGACTGCCATGATGACATTCGGCATATCCTCGATGCCCAGGGCCATTCTGTCCTCAGGGTGGATACGTTTACTCGTCACCCTCTTGGTCGTCGCAGTCAACCCCTTCGGGTTGTGAAGATTTCCTTTAATGGTAGGACCCTTCCACCCTCTGTCATTCTTGCTGGTGCCAGGTGCTCTGTCCAGGAGTACATTCCTTCTCCTCGGCTCTGCAACAAGTGCTGGAGGTTTGGGCATGGTGCCCTCCGCTGCTCTGGAACTGTCTCTCTCTGTCCTTTGTGTGGGGGCGAAGGTCACTCTAAGTTGGAGTGCACTTCTCCCCAGGCTCGTTGCCTCAACTGCGGTGAGGACCACCCTACCTTCTCCCGTGCGTGTATCTATTACAAGCTTGAGGCAGCCGTCCTCAACTTGAAGCACCAGGAGCGTTCATCTTTTCCTGAGGCGAGGCACCAGGTTCGCCGGCTCCCGCCTTATGCTAACGTCTCTTATGCTCGCGTGTTGCGCTCTTCCTCTCCTCGTCCTTCCCACCTTTCTCAGACTCTCAACCGTGTCCGGGCATTGGACCCTGATACGCCCACTGCCCCCTCCTCTGTTCCTTTGGGTTCTGTCCCAGAGGGTCCCCCTCCTGGTCCTCTGTCTAGGGTTTCCCTTCTTTCTACCCGGTCTGTGATGTCTCCTGTATCTTCTTCGTCTCCCTCCGATCCTCCTTCCCATCCTTCTCCATCTCTTGACTCTCCCCGCCGCCTTTCGGTGTGGGTTGATATCCATCGCTCTCCTAACAGCCGTCGTGTGTGCTCTCGTTCAGCTTCTGTTGAGACGCTGGAATCCATTGCCCGGTATGTAGCTCCTGGGACACTGGTCTCTTTAAGTCAGAAGCGTAAACCTGGCTCATCTCCTTCCTCCACCCCAGCGGGTAAGGAGGCTTTGCTTTCTTCCTCAGCCCCTACTACTGACTCTGTTGCTCCTTCCCCTCCCATTTCGATGGTTGCGCCACCTGTTTCTGCTATGGAGGTTTCTTTGGCCCCCGCTTCCCTCTAGGTTGCTGCCCTTGCTGAGGTGCGCTCCCCTCTTTCTGCTGCTGTCCTTGACTGCTCCTCTCCGTTCTCTCCTCCTCCTCCTCCTCCTCCTCCTCCGGACCCCACCTGCCCTCCTCTGGTCTGTTCTCCCGCTTCCTTCCCTCCGTCATTACTCAGTTTACCCATGCCCCCTAACCCTGACTTTGCTGACCCTGATCCCGACCCTGATCTTCTTTAACATGCTGTGTTGTTCTTTCGCCTTTGTTTCTTCCTTGTTCTCTGTTGTTGTCCTTTCTCTTCTCGTCGATGTCTATTCTTCAATGGAACGTTCGAGGTTATTACGCCAATTTTCTCGAACTCCAACTTCTGATTTCGCGGTTTTCGCCACTTTGTGTCTGTCTACAGGAGCCGATGCTTGGTGCTCGTCCTGGTCGCTTTCGTGGCTATTCCTTTCTCTCCCCCCACCCCCAGCTGTTGCTTGGGCTTCTAATTCTTCTGCTCTGTTGATTCGCTCTGATGTTCCCTTTGTCCCCTTACTTTTTCTTTCGCCTCTCCATTGTTCTGTTGCTCGTATCTTTGTGGGGAAAATGGTACACAATTTGTCCCATTTATCTCCCCCCGAGTGTCCTGCTTTCTCTTCCTGATCTGAAACACCTACTGGACTCCTTGTCGGAGCCTGTGCTCCTGCTGGGTGATTTCAATTGTCGTCATTCCCTTTGGGGTGATGTTCTGATGAACACCCGAGGTCGCCTTCTTCAGCCGTTTATCCTCTCTTCTTCCCTGTCTCTTCTGAATTCTGGTGAGCCCACTCATTTGGACTCTCGGACTCGCACCCTTTCCTGTCTTGATCTTTCTCTTTGCTCGTCTTCTCTTTACTTAGATTTCACGTGGCAGGTTCTTGATGACCTCCATGGCAGTGACCATTTCCCCATCCTTGTTTCCTTTTTCTCTTTTCGCCTTCCCCCTCTCCTTCGCTAGGTGGCAGTTTGCTAAAGCGGACTGGCCCCTCAGTGCTGCTCTCTCTGATCTCTCCCTTCTACCTCTCCCTCGCTCTCTCCTCCTTTTTCATGACACTGTTTTCGACGCTACCCTCCTCTCTATTCCTCGCTCTTCCTCTCGGGGTCCACGGAAGTGCGTTCCCTGGTGGAATGCAGACTGTGCTCGGGCTGTCCGCTGTAAGCGGGCAGCCTGGAAGAGACACCGCCGTAGGCAGACGACCGATTCTTTTATTTTATTTCTGAAGGCGAGTGCGGTGGCCCGTAGGGCTATCCGTATGGCTAAACGTAAATGTTGGGCATCTTATGTCTCCACAATTACGTCCGATACTCCTCTGCCACAGATCTGGAAGCGTATCCGCAAGATAGCGGGTAAGTTCGTTCCCGATGTTTCACCGGTCTTTCACCTCCGTGGTACTCTTGTGGCGGACCCATTGCAGGTTGCTACCGAACTGGGTTCCCACTTTTCTTCTGTTAGCTCTGGTCTTCATCTTCCCCAATCTTTCCTTCTTCGTAAACCTGTCCTTGAATCTCGTCCTATCGAATTCTCCACTCGTCTTCGCCTTCCCTTTAACGATCCTTTCTCTCTCTCTGAACTTCGTTCTGCCCTGGCCCTCTGCGGTTCTATGGTAGCGGGCTCCGATGGTCCATTGGAGCCATCGGAGCCTTTGCCATCTCACAATGGCGAAGCATTGTGAGATGCTTCGCCATCTCCCTCCGTGCACGTCTCAGTATTTACTGAGTCTGTAAAATCGGATCTGGGAGTCGTCGTCAGTCCCTGCAGACTGGCTCGATGCCGTTGTCCTCCCTGTTCGCAAACCAGGGTCTCTGAGGACATCCCTTAACGACTTTCGCTCTATTGCCCTCACAAGTTGTGTCTGCAAACTCTTTGAACATATGGTTTACGTTCGTCTGATGTGGTTCCTGGAACACCATCACCTCCTCTCCCCTTCTCAATTTGGTTTCCACAAGTGCCGCAGCACAACAGATGTCCTGGTGAACTTGGAGGTCTATATTCGTACTATTTCGCATATTTGCTGCGAAGACCTCCGTTGTTGCCGTCCTTTTTAACCTGGTAAAGGCTTATGACACCACATGGCGATATCATATTCTGTCCCAGCTTCATTCTTTTGGCCTTCGTGGTCATCTCCCTCTCTTTTTCCGCAGCTTCCTCTCTCGTCGTTCCTTTCAGGTGCGCCTTGGTACTGCTCTCTCTGCCTCTTTTCAGCAATACGAAGGTGTGCCCCAAGGTAGTGTTCTGAGCACTACTCTTTTTCTGGTTGCCCTCAATGGTCTTCTTTCCTCTCTTCCTTCAGGTGTCTTCTCCGCTCTCTATGTCGATGATCTTACCCTTTGCTGTCAGGGTGATGATTCGCCTCTCCTTCAACGCCGGCTTCAACTTGCGATTGATGCTGTGTCGTCTTGGGCCACCGATCATGGCTTCAAGTTCTCTACTACTAAGACTTGTGCCATGTCTTTTATTCGGAAGCCGGTAGTTTTTCGTCCCTCTTTGTCACTTTATGGTCATCCCCTGGAGTACAAAGATTCCGCGAAGCTTTTGGGGTTACTCTTTGACACTCGTTTGTCTTGGTCTCCCCATATCTCTTACCTCCGTGTTGAGTGCTCTAAGGCCCTTACCCTCCTTCGGGTATTGTCCCATACTTCTTGGAAAGCGGATAGGCGCACTCTCCTTGCTTTACATTCAGCTCTCGTCCTGTCTAAGCTCGATTATGGTTGCCCTGCTTACTCGTCTGCTTCTCCTTCCGTTCTTCGCTGTCTTGATGCTTTGCACCATACTGGGTTGCGCCTCAATTCTGGTGCGTTTCGTTCGACTCCCGTCCTTAGCTTGTATGTTGACACTGGCTTCCTGTCTCTCCAGGACCGCCGTAATCGCTACTGTCTTCGCCATCTTGCGGGGTCCTTGCAGCATTCTTCCTCTCGCCTCTGTCATGCTTTAACTTTTACCCCTCCTGCGGTTCCTGTTCCTCTTCACCACCTCCTTCTTTCTGTCCGGTTATCTTGCTTACATGATTCTCTTTCTGTTCGTATTTCTAATGTTTCTCCTCGTGTTGTTCCTTCTTTGCCCCCGTGGAGAGTCCCCCTTCCGCAGTTTTGTTCATCCTTGACCCGCATTACTAAAGGTTTTACCCCTCCTACAGTTCTCAAATGCCTTTTCCTTGAGCACTTTTCTTCTCACTCCCACTCCGTTTCTTCACCGATGGGTCTAAGTCTGCGGATAGTGTTGGCTACTCTGTTGTTTTTCCTGATCGCACTTATATGTGTCGCTTACCTCTGGAGACTAGCATCTTCACAGCGGAGCTTTATGCTATTTTCTATGCTCTTCATCTCCTGCTTTCTCGTTGTCAATCTTCCATTGTAGTTGTTGTTGACTCTCGTAGTGCCCTCATGGCTCTCGGGTCCTTTAATCCGGTTCATCCAGTAGCTGTCGAGATCCAGCATTGGCTGTTTGTTGTTCACAGTAAGTTTAAATCAGTTGAGTTTTGTTCGGTTCCCAGCTATATTGGTGTCTCTTTGAATAAGCGTGCGTATGCTGCTGCCAGGGACGCTGTCCGCTCTTGTCCCATCTCACGTAAAGGTATTTCTAATTCCGACTTTTATCTGGTTATCCAATCCTCCATCCTTACCCGTTGCCAGGCTTGCTGGTTGTCTGTTACTGGTAACAAACTACGTACTTTTAAATATTGTGTTTCCTCGTGGCCGTCCTCCTACCACCATAACCACCACTTACCACCTCCTACCACCGGCGATGGGAAACGGCTCTGGCGAAGTTGTGTATTGGCCATACTCGCCTAACTCATGGTCACTTGATGGAGCACCGCCCTCCTACTTATTGTCCTAATTGCCTTGCCCCTCTTACGGTCGTTGTTACGACCCTGGGTTCTTCAGTGGAAACCAGAGGTCAAAATTGAACTAAATAAGCTACGTTAGAATAGCAAAACGCAACTCGATGTGTCTTTGTTTGTATCTTCCCTGCCAGACGTAAGATCTATTCTTGTTTCTCAAAGAGCATTTAAAGACTGAGCTTGGGGTTGATTATTAAATAATAACATAGGCACCAACTATGCTTACTAATACTTTCTAATCATTTGTAAAGTAAACCTGAGTAAACTTGGTATAGGGCTGCGGTACGATTAGTTGAGCAGTCTGCCGGCAGCGAGCCAGCTGGGGGCAGTAATAACAATAATAATAACAACCAATAACAATAATAATAACAACTTTACCACACTACCTTATGTTAAAAGCCTTGGTCCACATAAGCAGGATACAAGGTTTTACACTGAACACAAGCTAGGGTAAAGCTCTACTATTGAATAACTTGAAGTTAGAATCAGCTTAGGGTAGGGGACCACGTGGTTCCAATGGGACCCCCTTTAGAATAACTAGTAATATAAACTCTAAAAACACCTACTACACACAAAATATACTACTCTACACATAGAACATGAGTATGCCAGAGATTGAATAATGTACACAGTATATACTTAGCTTGAACAAGACACAGAAATAAGGAAACGAGGAGGAAGGGTAGGAGGATCCTGTCCACACCACGCCAGCTCAGAAAAAGATGGAGTCTCCGTCTCCTTCCCCCCAGCTGGCTCGCTGCCGGCAGACTGCTCAACTAATCGTACCGCAGCCCTATACCAAGTTTACTCAGGTTTACTTTACAAATGATTAGAAAGTATTAGTAAGCATAGTTGGTGCCTATGTTATTATTTAATAATCAACCCCAAGCTCAGTCTTTAAACGCTCTTTGAGAAACAAGAATAGTTTTACGTCTGGCAGGGAAGATACAAACAAAGACACATCGAGTTGCGTTTTGCTAATCTAACGTAGCTTATTTAGTTCAATTTTGACCTCTGGTTTCCACTGAAGAACCCAGGGTCGTAACAGTCGTGCATATCCTTCTTGAATGTCCTGACTTCCAGGACGAGCGTGTGTCTTGCTTTCCGACCGCCCTTTGCGGTCTCCTGTCCCTCAATACAATTCTTGGTGACACGGATACTTTTGAAATCGTTCGCCTTATGCGTTTTTGTTCTCGTATTGGCATCCTTGGTGATATTTAGCGCCCTCTGATTATTCCGCACATTTCTTGGTGCTACATAGCCTTCCCGGTTTGGTGCCTTCTTTTGATAATGACTTACTCAGCCCTTGACAAAAATGAGTTTCCGATTGGACTCTTCATCGACCTGAGAAAGGCCTTTGATACTGTTAACCATAACTACCTCTTACGTAAACTCGACCATTATGGAATCCGAGGCCTTGCCCTGAACTATATCCGATCCTATCTTGGTGACAGACACCAATATGTAGCCATCAATGATATAACCTCTCCTACTCTATTACTAACCGTAGGGGTGCCACAGGGCAGCATCCTAGGACCCCTCCTGTTTCTTATATACATCTATGATCTCCCTAATGTCTCTAACATGCTTAAACCTATATTGCTTGCTGATGATACCACCCTTATCTACTCTGACTCCAACCCACTCATGTTAAATAATGTTGTAAACAATGAATTAAAAAAGTCCACTTGTGGATGTCTACCAACAAACTTACACTAAACATAAAAAAGACCTACCATATCTAATTTGGAAACAAATCAACAAATGCAATTCAGCTTCAGATAGATAATGTAAACATTAGCAATAAAAATGATGGTAAGTTCCTTGTCATGTACTTAGACAAGAGACTCAACTTTAGCACCCACATACAACACATAACTAAAATGGTTTATAAATCAGTTGGTATACTCTCTAAGATCAGATATTATGTACCCTACTCTGCTCTCCTTTCACTCTATTATGCACTTGTCTATCCCTATCATACTTATGGTATCTGTGCTTGGGGTTCAACCTCTGCAAACTACCTCAAGTCCATCATCACCCAGCAAAAATCTGCTCTCAGGACAATAACAAACTCTGCCTTCAGACAACACACAGCTCCCTTGTTCAAATCCCTAAACATGCTAAACATAAATTCACTCCATACATTCTCCTGTGTAAATTACGTTTATAAAACCCTTTTTGTAAGTGCAAACCCTGTTCTGAAACTCTTCCTAGACAGATATAATAGAACACGCCCACCACGCCAGACATAAATATCTCTTTGATATCCCCAGAGTCAAACTTAGTCTGTTTAAACACTCTATGCAAATAAAGAGGCCCCAGTCTATGGAACTCACTCCCTGACGATTTGAAAAGCTGTCCAACGTTTGCCTTATTCAAAAATAAAACCAAAAAGTACCTAATTTCATCTTCATAGTTTTCTACCATGGGTTTTATCTTCACACTGTATCTAGTGCTACTCAATCCCCAAATATTTGTACCTAAGCCATATTACTTTACCATTGTAATCTTAGATATCATCTGATATCATGGTTGTTGTATTGAGTGTATTTTCTACTGCATTATTCCTTGAAACTTTTCCTCGAAATGATCCTCATATTGTGCTTCAGTGAACCAATGTATAACTCTGAAATGTTATCCTCGTGTACCTAGTAATCCTTGTTTCTTTATTGTGTATAGTTATTATTGTGTATAGTTATTATTGTGTATAGTTATTATTGTGTATAGTTATTATTGTGTATTGTTATTATTGTGTATTGTTATTATTGTGTATAGTTATTATTGTGTATAGTTATTATTGTGTATAGTTATTATTGTGTATAGTTATTATTGTGTATAGTTATTATTGTGTATAGTTATTCTCATCTGCTTTTGTGGCAAAATTTCTTCAAATTACTTGTAAATATTTTTTGTTGATTTTGCTGTAATTATTCTACTTAAAATTATCTGTACCTGTAGAGAAAAGCTGTAAAATACCTGCTAACATTTTTAATCAATTTTACTGTTAATTTATAAAAAAAAATGTGTTAGTTTAAGGACTTGCCGGAAACGGTACTCGTGCTGGTGGCTTTACAAGAATGTTAATTCTACTTATTTTCTATATTCTCTGTTAACCCCCAATGTAACTTCTTGTATATAAATAAATATATAAATAAATAAGTGTATAGCTGGAGAGCGAAAGAGGGGTGTAGGCACCTCGTGAGAGAGTGCCGGTGCACTGGCCGTACAAGGTGCACGTGCACACGGTACTGGGCGAGGGTAACACTGTACACGGTACAGGGCGAGGGTAACACTGTACACGATACAGGGCGAGGGAAACACTGTACACGGTACAGGGCGAGGGGAAACACTGTACACGGTACAGGGCGAGGGGAAACACTGTACACGGTACTGGGCGAGGGGAACACTGTACACGGTACTGGGCGAGGGAAACACTGTACACGATACAGGGCGAGGGAAACACTGTACACGGTACTGGGCGAGGGGAAACACTGTACACGGTACTGGGCGAGGGGAAACACTGTACACGATACAGGGCGAGGGAAACACTGTACACGGTACAGGGCGAGGGAAACACTGTACACGGTACTGGGCGAGGGAAACACTGTACACGGTACTGGGCGAGGGAAACACTGTACACGGTACTGGGCGAGGGTAACACTGTACACGGTACAGGGCGAGGGGAAACACTGTACACGGTACAGGGCGAGGGGAAACACTGTACACGGTACAGGGCGAGGGGAAACACTGTACACGGTACAGGGCGAGGGGAAACACTGTACACGGTACTGGGCGAGGGGAAACACTGTACACGGTACAGGGCGAGGGGAACACTGTACACGGTACTGGGCGAGGGGAACACTGTACACGGTACTGGGCGAGGGAAACACTGTACACGGTACTGGGCGAGGGGAACACTGTACACGGTACTGGGCGAGGGAAACACTGTACACGGTACTGGGCGAGGGTAACACTGTACACGGTACTGGGCGAGGGAAACACTGTACACGGTACAGGGCAAGGGGAAACACTGTACACGGTACAGGGCGAGGGGAAACACTGTACACGGTACTGGGCGAGGGAAACACTGTACACGGTACAGGGCAAGGGGAAACACTGTACACGGTACAGGGCAAGGGGAAACACTGTACACGGTACAGGGCAAGGGGAAACACTGTACACGGTACTGGGCGAGGGAAACACTGCAGTTGAACACTACCAACGTAGTAGTGTCTTGCGTGAAAGTGACATTAATGTATATACGTGTAGTTATAATCTATTTAATCTAATATATATTTCTATTGGTGAAAGTGTAAATATATTATGAAAGGAATAGTGTATTGTTCATACCCCCGTTTTCTATTGCACTATACAACCAGTTCTTGACAGCATACTGCCGACTTGGGGTCGGATACTATAAAAAGAGTCATAACATCGAGAACCCGGTTACTGGTCCATAGGGGCCATAACAAGCACATACAGGCAAATACATCTAGATTAATTCATGTAGGTGAGTACATCTAGGAAAGTACATCTAAGAGAGTACATATAGGAGAGTACATCTAGTTGAGTACATGTAGGGGTGTACATCAAGGTGTATAATGTTGTGCATATATAAGACAGTAACCAAATGCTTGACGACGGACCAACAACACAAAGCCATACTCCTGGTAAACTGTTTACCCGTTTTCTGTTAAACACAAGTTTTCAGTTTTCGTATTCAGGGGTAACAATAAAAATGGATCAAGTTAAGGTATTTATTATGATTATTTACAATGTATTTTTGCTTTCGGCATTGAGAATTATGACTGTAGAACTTAGTGTGTTATTCAAGGGAATATAATAACAGAAAATAGGATCCCATTGGGAGCATTTGCAACAAAAAAAATAAAATAATACATAATACAGTCACAAGATAATTAGCAGATGCAGCGCACTACATCTCACCAAGGCAGTACATATACACACATTTTTTCAAACTAAATAAAACACAAATATGTATATTTTTCTTTACAATATATAGCCATCCTAAGAAACGTGAGTCATTACTGCCTTAAAGAGATGTTACATTAATGAGTAAACCCCAATTTCTACGTACATAAACATCACAATTTCAAATATATATCTTTTGATTATACTTTTTTTTTTTTAATGTAGAATCTTAAGTATATAGCGTGTTGAAGGATGAATACAGTAGCAGGATCATACTTGTTGAATGAACCCATTTGATCACTACAGTATGCTCAGTATGACAATACCTCTGGACTACAATAGTCTGGAGGTATGCTCAGTATGACAATACCTCGTGACTACAATAGTCTGGAGGTATGCTCAGTATGACAATACCTCGGGACTACAATAGTCTGGAGGTATGCTCAGTATGACAATACCTCGGGGCTACAATAGTCTGGAGGTATGCTCAGTATGACAATACCTCGTGACTACAATAGTCTGGAGGTATGCTCAGTATGACAATACCTCACGACTACAATAGTCTGGAGGTATGCTCAGTATGACAATACCTCGCGACTACAATAGTCTGGAGGTATGCTCAGTATGACAATACCTCGCGACTACAATAGTCTGGAGTAACATGGAATCAACGTCATATTAACGTGGAATCAATGTGGAACTAAGGTCAATACCTTTGATTTAACGTCCCGCTGATATATGTGGTCACTGGGTAATTAACATTCTAAGCATCAGGGCTACGGTAAGTCCCACATTCTATATAACCATCTTCAGGCGCAATGGCCAGATTAAGATGAATGACTCAACTACGAAGATAATATCACATTGTGAGTCACCATTACACTGAGGTGTCCAAGCTACACTGAACGGGTCGTACCCGTTATTTGATGTCGCTCATCAACCTGTCCTCTTAACGTCACTTTTCGCTCGTACGCGCTACGTGCTATAGCCAAAAATGGACGTAATTTGAAATGAAATTTGTTCACAAAAGTGATGTACTGTCCAGTTTTCTGCTTGAGTCGTCTGGCTTACTTGATAAGGTTAGGAAAGGAAACTATCAAGTAAAGTTTTTCATGACGTTTTGAAACTTTAGGAGAATTTCCAGCCCTTCTAACCTACCAGAGGACCCATAACTTACTGTCTTGAAAAATAAAAAAAATTATTTTCAATTATTTTTTCCTTTTCAAATTACGTCCATTTTCGGCCATACGGGCAAACGGCCAAATTCAGACATAATTTGTAAGAGGACAGGTTGGATATGTGGGAGACTGCCCCGATACACTGACCACATACATACATGCATTCTCACTCGAGGCAACTCGAGTCAGATTGGATTGCACTGCATTCTGACTCGAGTTGCATGGATGTAATCAATCCATTCTGACTCAAATGGATGGATGTAATCCATCCATTCCATGCATGAATGGATAACAATTCAAGTCAGACTCGATTACACTGACAAGAGCAGGATTCACTTAATGTATTGATTATCAGGTTATGCTTAGCTGAACCAAGGTGTATTAATACACGAATGCATACTAACACAAATGGCAACAAGTATATGTTGTTATTCTCTCTAGAAACAATTATGGCAACATGTATAAAACGACTAAACCTTCACACATTAAAACTTGACTATAGATTCACAAAACACATTCCTTCAGTATAAACTATACATTCCTTCAGTATAAACTATATAGTCTCATAATCTATACAAAACATTAGGAATTGTGGACCGTTGTCAGTATCCATTGTTGGCAACACCGACTGATGAACAGACTGTTGGCAACACCGACTGACGAACAGACTGTTGGCAACACCGACTGATGAACAGACTGTTGGCAACACCGACTGACGAACAGACTGTTGGCAACACCGACTGACGAACAGACTGTTGGCAACACCGACTGATGAACAGACTGTTGGCAACACCGACTGACGAACAGACTGTTGGCAACACCGACTGACGAACAGACTGTTGGCAACACCGACTGATGAACAGACTGTTGGCAACACCGACTGACGAACAGACTGTGGCATTTATTTTATTATATTTTGTTTTTGTCTATGTTAGATTTTCTTAAAAAACTGACAGACAGGAGTTTCAAGTTTATTTTATTTTCAAGTTTCTGTTTTTATAATATATTAAATGAACCATTTTAACTAAAATAAATGGCACAATTTGGCAACAGTTAGTGTTGCCATATTGGACTCTTTAAAAGGAAAATGCACTTTATAAAATTGTATAAAACTGTAAAAATTATATTTTAATAAAATAATTGTTATTATCTTTACAGCTCACATAACTAAACTCTATACACCACACACAAACAAAAAAATCGAAACTTTAATAAACTATATTTTGAAATTGTAATAAAATCTTCATTTAAACCAAAATAATAATTTTATTATAAGAACGGTAGTACACATACTATAAAAAAAAATCCTATGCCCTTCTCTTTAGAAAACAAATTTCTCGGGTCATATAAAATACTCTTAATAATAGTTCCACAACCCACGTATAAAAAATATAATAAAATATTTATGCAAAATCTTGCTAAGTAACCGCTCTCTCAATGGCTTTAACTTCTTAATTATTCTCACAACTCCACATTCCTGCACCCGTCCCATCCTCACAACTCCACATTCCTGCACCCGTCCCATCCTCACAACTCCACATTCCTGCACCCGTCCCATCCTCACAACTCCACATTCCTGCACCCGTCCCATCCTCACAACTCCACATTCCTGCACCCGTCCCATCCTCACAACTCCACATTCCTGCACCCGTCCCATCCTCACAACTCCACATTCCTGCACCCGTCCCATCCTCACAACTCCACATTCCTGCACCCGTCCCATCCTCACAACTCCACATTCCTACACCCGTCCCATCCTCACAACTCCACATTCCTACACCCGTCCCATCCTCACAACTCCACATTCCTGCACCCGTCCCATCCTCACAACTCCACATTCCTGCACCCGTCCCATCCTCACAACTCCACATTCCTACACCCGTCCCATCCTCACAACTCCACATTCCTGCACCCGTCCCATCCTCACAACTCCACATTCCTGCACCCGTCCCATCCTCACAACTCCACATTCCTGCACCCGTCCCATCCTCACAACTCCACATTCCTACACCCGTCCCATCCTCACAACTCCACATTCCTACACCCGTCCCATCCTCACAACTCCACATTCCTGCACCCGTCCCATCCTCACAACTCCACATTCCTGCACCCGTCCCATCCTCACAACTCCACATTACATGTATATGTAATTAGCTCGCCCGTTCCATCTGCACAAATTCCGCATTGTAGTTATTTTGATGGCTGCTTTGTAACCCCTTTATTCCGACGTCACCTTAATGACCCTCAGCATTGGGTGTATTAATAGGAAACAATATATGAAGAAGTTATAACACTGCATCTGTATTGTAGTTATGCAGTAATAGTGAACTACCCATGTCCACAATAGCCCGCCAATATTCCTTAACTCACAAAACAAAAGCGTGGGACATCTGTGGCAAAGAAAACGTAATAATAAAATGCTTGACTTATATCATGGTAAAAGTAACAATTAAAAAAATGCAAATGAATTTTCAGGTCATGAAATTCTGGGTTCAGTTTTCAGCACCATGTAAACATCACTCCTCTGCAAATACAACTAATTTTGGTGTAGTCACCGCTTGTTCTGGTCTACACACTGCTCATTCTTGTTTAGAATTTTCAAGAGAAATTTCCTTTTCAGTTCACTATATAGTAGGCTTTTTTAATTTTAGCAATTGTTTCAAGTTTTATGACCAAATAAATTCTTTTTTTGGTCTGTCTAAAAATTTTAATACAATAATTATTTAAAAGTAAACTATTTGCAATTCACGTTTTTTCTGCAAATTTTCTATGTCATCAACACAAGTCTTAAACTATGCTCCACCGACATGCATGTCAAAACCACTGTTGATTAAGGCGGCATTTAAGCGGCAATCTTATCACACTAAGCTGTTCATGTTCACTTAACCTTTACACTGCTCCAATCGCCATATGCCGTCTTTGAACAATCCTGAACTGTATTTTACCTGTTGCAGGAGAGTTTTCATCTCGGTAATGTGAGGATGTTTACAACTCTATCACCACAAGACTTCAACTGCAGGTGCAGGAAGCTTGGGTCTACAATCTTCACCCAGAAAATCTCTTGTTTACCAATTCCATGAGCTTGATAATGAAAAAGTGAAATGATTTCTCTAACCTTATCCTCTTGAATGGAAAGGTAGCAGAGCAGACGCGCTGGGACCTTCAGAATAATTGTGTGTATATCAAGGCGAGGAGCGAACAAAACACATGCACACACACACACATGCACGCAATACAGAGAAAAGTGGCAGAATAAAAAGTGTACACGAAGAGCTTAAGAAGTTTCGTCATTATCGGGACAACACACGCGCGCACACACACACACTAATACACAATGCACCAACACATGGTTCCTGAGCAAGCGTCAGGAATTCATTCATCTCTCTCAAGCAAACTCCATGACATTCCTCAAGGGAATCTGTGTTGCTACGCTTGACTAATCCCTCTTTCACCTGGAGGTCTGACATTACCAGCAGTTCCGAGTCTTCTCAGAAAATGTAAATTAAAATATAATCATTTTTTTTTGTTTTGTGGGGGTCCGACTTCAAAAATACTGATATCTGTCACTTGTGCAAACCTAACCTTACCTTCTTCTAGTATTGGATCCTGAGATGTAACTTGATCAATTACAAGTCAGGACAGATTGTTATAGCTTGTTATCGACATATTTACAAACAGTGGCAACTGATAACTGTGTTAATGAAGCTTAACATTATTAATGTGGAACATGATGTAGGGAAGGAGGGAGAGAAAGGAAGAGGGAGAAGGAAGAGCGAGAGAGAGAGAAACAGAGAGGGAGAAAGGCTGTTTTGACTGTGAAGCAAGCTAAGTTAAGCCTAGGTGTGTTTGTGTGCTTATGTGCAAGTGTGTCTGTGTGCGTGTATGGAGTGTTGCAGAGGTTGCCGCTCCACCCACCAAGACTTCTGCTGTTGCCGGTATCAGATACCTTTGGCCTCCTTGTTCCTTCGACGCCTGAGCCAGGTGGCGAGGCGTGAGTCTTTGTAGACACTCTGCGACCGGTTGACCTTCTTGTCATTAGGGTCATGTGGAGGTCGCCGTGGGGGTCTGGGAGGCAAGGCGCCCTTGCTGGCGTGTGGGTCAGGACCACGTGCTTCGCGTACCTCTCTGTTGTCATATTCAACCTCAAACTTTTCCCGGTAGTGTCGAGGCTTCCAGGGAGCAAGTAAGGAGAATGAACGCGACACCTTCTTGGTCTGGCGGCTAATACTACGCTCGCTGGGGGCATCATCGGGGCCACGGCGTACAGGAATATCAGCGATGGCGGTGGCATGCAGGTACACTGATCTATTGGACCCTGTCGACACGTGTGAAGCGCGTGAGGCACGTGAGGCATGTGATCCCCCATGACTATCCACCTCACTCTCACTACTCTGCAGGGAGCTGCCTGCTGAGCCCACCACTGGCGGAGACATGCCCCTGGGTCCACTTGCTGTTCTGCGGCCCCTCCCTGCATTCTTGTGGGTCGACCTAGAAGAACGGTTAGGCAAGCTGCGGTAGTCACCAACTGCGCTCACACCTCCGTGGTTACTTTCGATATCAGTGTCACCAAAATAACGATGCTTGAAGCTGGTAGTACGAGTCACCTGAGAAGGCGCTGGTGGCGGTGCCCCGCCTGACGACGCTGACGATTCCGCTGAAAATTTTCTCGTGGTAGGTCTCTGGACAGTGGAGTAACCACGATCTTCTCCTGAGGGGGCGGCACCCTTCCTGGCCCGGAGCTCAGCGCGGTTTAGTGTCGACGTCTGCCATGGTGGTGGCGGCGGCGAGACATCCTTCTCCCTTCCCTGTTGCTGCTCCAGCTGTTGCTGCTGTTCCCGCTGCTGTTGACGTTCCTTTGTGAGCCACGCAGACTGGCCCTGCAACACAGAAAACAATCTTCATCAAACTATACTCCAGCCTTCACACAAACACCTGACACCCAGACATGCTCCTACCTCAAGTTAGTCCGCCTTCACCTGTTAGTCTAACCACAGGACACCCCAAACACGTGCTATAACCTCCTCCTCCTGCCACAACTTCACCAACAACACAACCATCCTAACTAAAATCATCATAACTCGGTTTAATAAGCAAACAAATATAGGCATCAGTATTGCAGAAAACAGAAAGAAAGATCTGCCAAGACCGTCCAGAGAGAGATGCAAAGTCAATGCTCATAATTCTAACGAACAATTCGGTCAATAATGTGATACATAAGAAAATTAGTTCTTATCGTGACTAAAGGTAATAATAGTGATGGTAAATACAGAGTGATAAATGGCTTAACAACTCTCAATGTCTGGGAAATAACTGGGTGGGAAAAAGAGTATCAAAGTTGTGAGAGAAACAACTGTAGAGCAGCCAGTGTTATGTGGACGTCATCATGGTGGTGTTGTGGTGTTGTGGTGTTGTGGTGTTGTGGTGTTGTGGTGGGTGTAGTGTTGTGGTGTTGTGGTGGGTGTAGTGTTGCCACTCTGAATGTGCAGCTGTATTGTGTGTATGTTGGTGGTAAGATGAGCTTTAGGGGTATAGGTTGGGCACAACAGCAAGTGAAGAAAAGGGTGGGTAAAGAGAGAGAGACTGACTCACATCACGGCGTATCTTGGAGGCCCTCACACTGGGTCGTCGAGGGCGGTGGGAGCTGCGGGAGGAGGCCCGGGAGGAGGCCCTTGAGGACCCTGGAGGAGGGGCTGCAGTCCCCTGGGGTACCTTAGACGCCCCCCGCCCACCACCCCGCAGCCCCAGCAGCGCCCACGGCCACGCCCGCTTCTTCTTGGGGGACTTCTTCTTGGCGGGAGCAGCCTGGAGAGACGTGGGGGTCAGGATTGTTAGCGCTCTCTGCCCCGCAACCCAACGCACACACACAAGCATGCACTTACACACACACAAGCATGCATGCATGCATGTACACACACACACACATGAATGGTCGTCTTAAGTATCCGGCACCCTGGGCCATATTACCCTGGCTCAACTCTTACGGACCTGGTGACGGAAAAGAGATCTTGGCTGGGACATATACTACAACATTTTAAGACTAAGTGTAGTTGCAGTGGCACCAGGACTGGGCTACTATGACTGTCAGGTTTGAGCTCTTCTTACGTCTACTCACTGAATCTGGCTTAACTGCTGACAAGAGTTAACATTAGGGGTGGTGGTTGCATGTAACTCGCTACACCAATTTGTGATGTATTCATTAGTGGCAGTTTCTCTACATGCTACTTTTTATTCATTTATTTATTCCTGAGCAAAACAGCAGTGTTAAAACACTATAAACCCCCTTTATAATTTATAAATCTTTGTCCAACACTTTGCTGTCTTGGAGGGAGGTAAGTACTCAATCTTTTCCAGCAGTTTAGAACTTGAATACACTACACGCTCTTTCCCACTCGTCCACACTACCATCCCTCAAGCACATGCACTTCCTCTCACCCGAATAAACACAGAGACAGTCTAGCCACAACTTTCTTATTTAAATTGACACAATATTGTAGCAACATGACATACTATTGTTATGTTGTGTTCTTGATGTGACTCAGCAACTCATTTTACATTGATACAGTATTGTACCAACATAACATACCATTGATACAGTATTGTACCAACATAACATACCATTGATACAGTATTGTACCAACATAACATACCATTGATACAGTATTGTACCAACATAACATACCATTGATACAGTATTGTACCAACATAACATACCATTGACACAGTATTGTACCAACATAACATACCATTGATACAGTATTGTACCAACATAACATACCATTGATACAGTATTGTACCAACATAACATACCATTGATACAGTATTGTACCAACATAACATACCATTGATACAGTATTGTACCAACATAACATACCATTGACACAGTATTGTACCAACATAACATACCATTGATACAGTACTGTACCAACATAACATACCATTGCTACGTTGTGTGTTTGCTGGGACTGAACAATAGATTAGCATTTGTACAATATTGTGGCAATATAACATGCCATTGTTGAGTTGCATGTTTGCTAGTAGTGAACACGTGACACTGACACACTGTTCCTCTTAACCCTAACACACCCTACCACTACACGCACACCGATGTGTTTCTCACCAACGTCATCCCACAACCAAATGGTCTCAGGTTCGATTCCCATGTAGGAGGAGTTGTGTGTGTGTGTGTGCGTGCACGTTTCATTACACGTAATGCCGCTGTTTATTTAGCAGTAAATACATACCTAGGAGCTAGGCAATAGCTATGAGCAGCCTCCTGGGGGGAAGGTTGGATCCTGGTGTCCTTGGAACACCTAAAGAGGCTTCCTGTCCGGGACAATGTTATGGGTGTTCCCTCCCAATGAACACTAATGTAGTAACTAAACACAAAACACACAACGAATCTATAACGTTTTTAAATGTTATCACATTGTTAAAATGTAAAAGTTTCAAGACTATAACATTGTGGCAACATAATGTGTCTGCTGGGATATAACCGATCACCCCTAGTGTACACACGCATATTAAACCCTTCATAGAGTTGGTTATCACGTATCTACTACACCTGCTAAGGCGACTATGTTGTTGTGACCACCGTGAGTACTCCCAGGTCTGAGCCTACGACTGACCTTCCGACTAAATGACCTCTTAGAGTGAGCGTTCTGTGCGTCGACATGCGGTTAGACATCAAGATCATGCACTCATGCATAAGAGGACAAGGCAGATAAGGAGAAAATCTTTATCAAGGAAAATCCTTTCCAAGATTCTCTGTTGCAGTGAAAAAACATATAATTAAACTGATTATATTAAGGACAGTTATTATAAAAAATAAAACTTAATTTTAAAACAATGAAATCTTATGCATTTTGATGGATTGTAAGTTGCTCATGACACACTTGAAGACTTTTTATATATTAAAATCATTTGACACTTTTAGCATGCTGGCTACAGGCATTGTCACAACCACTTGCAACAGTAATACAATGAGACACATAAAACCAATTGAAGAATTTGTTTAAGAATGTAATGAAACTCGGAGACATTGCTATGGCTGGCAACCCAACATGTCCTCTTATAAACAACGCCGCGTTTAGATCGTATGCGTCACATTAGCTACAAAACTGTCGTAATCGGAGGTGACTCGCGAAAGTGACGTATGGTTCCGTTTTCTGTTTTGAGTCCTGGGATAGGTTAGGTTAGGTTAGGTTAGGTTAGGAGAGGACACTTAAATTGACCGTTTTCTTGACGTTGGAAAACCATTGGTGGGCTAGTGAACCACTGGTGGGCTGGTGAACCACTGGTGGGCTGGTGAACCACTGGTGGGCTGGTGAACCACTGGTGGGCTGGTGAACCACTGGTGGGCTGGTGAACCACTGGTGGGCAGGTGAACCACTGGTGGGCTGGTGAACCACTGGTGGGCTGGTGAACCACTGGTGGGATGGTGTACCACTGGTGGGCTGGTGAACCACTGGTGGGCTGGTGAACCACTGGTGGGCTGGTGAACCACTGGTGGGCTGGTGTACCACTGGTGGGCTGGTGAACTATTGCTGGGCTGGTGAACCACTGGTGGGCAGGTGAACCACTGGTGGGCTGGTGAACCACTGGTGGGGCTGGTGAACCATTGGTGGGCTGGTGAACCATTGGTGGGCTGGTGTACCACTGGTGGGCTGGTGAACCATTGGTGGGCTGGTGAACCACTGGTGGGCTGGTGAACCACTGGTGGGCTGGTGTACCACTGGTGGGCTGGTGTACCACTGGTGGGCTGGTGTACCACTGGTGGGCTGGTGAACCACTGGTGGGCTGGTGAACCATTGGTGGGCTGGAGAACTGCGACGTACTCCAGGACACTGGGTGTGAGGCAGGTGTCCGGACACTGGGTGTGAGGCAGGTGTCCGGACACTGGGTGTGAAGCAGGTGTCCGGACACTGGGTGTGAAGCAGGTGTCCGGACACTGGGTGTGAGGCAGGTGTCTGGACACTGGGTGTGAAGCAGGTGTCCGGACACTGGGTGTGAGGCAGGTGTCCGGACACTGGGTGTGAGGCAGGTGTCCGGACACTGGGTGTGAAGCAGGTGTCCGGACACTTGGTGTGAAGCAGGTGTCCGGACACTGGGTGTGAGGCAGGTGTCCGGACACTGGGTGTGAGGCAGGTGTCCGGACACTGGGTGTGAAGCAGGTGTCCGGACACTGGGTGTGAGGCAGGTGTCCGGACACTGGGTGTGAGGCAGGTGTCCGGACACTGGATGTGAAGCAGGTGTCCGGACACTGGGTGTGAAGCAGGTGTTCGGACACTGGGTGTGAAGCAGGTGTCCGGACACTGGGTGTGAGGCAGGTGTCCGGACACTGGATGTGAAGCAGGTGTCCGGACACTGGGTGTGAAGCAGGTGTTCGGACACTGGGTGTGAAGCAGGTGTCCGGACACTGGGTGTGAGGCAGGTGTCCGGACACTGGGTGTGAGGCAGATGTCCGGACACTGGGTGTGAGGCAGGTGTCCGGACACTGGGTGTGAGGCAGGTGTCCAGACACTGGGTGTGAGGCAGGTGTCCGGACACTGGGTGTGAAGCAGGTGTTCGGACACTGGGTGTGAAGCAGGTGTCCGGACACTGGGTGTGAGGCAGGTGTCCGGACACTGGGTGTGAAGCAGGTGTCCGGACACTGGGTGTGAGGCAGGTGTCCGGACACTGGGTGTGAGGCAGGTGTCCGGACACTGGATGTGAAGCAGGTGTCCGGACACTGGGTGTGAAGCAGGTGTTCGGACACTGGGTGTGAAGCAGGTGTCCGGACACTGGGTGTGAAGCAGGTGTCCGGACACTGGGTGTGAGGCAGGTGTCCGGACACTGGGTGTGAAGCAGGTGTCCGGACACTGGGTGTGAAGCAGGTGTCCGGACACTGGGTGTGAGGCAGGTGTCCGGACACTGGGTGTGAAGCAGGTGTCCGGACACTGGGTGTGAGGCAGGTGTCCGGACACTGGGTGTGAGGCAGGTGTCCGGACACTGGGTGTGAAGCAGGTGTCCGGACACTGGGTGTGAGGCAGGTGTCCGGACACTGGGTGTGAGGCAGGTGTCCGGACACTGGATGTGAAGCAGGTGTCCGGACACTGGGTGTGAGGCAGGTGTCCGGACACTGGGTGTGAGGCAGGTGTCCGGACACTGGGTGTGAAGCAGGTGTCCGGACACTGGGTGTGAGGCAGGTGTTCGGACACTGGGTGTGAAGCAGGTGTCCGGACACTGGGTGTGAAGCAGGTGTCCGGACACTGGGTGTGAGGCAGGTGTCCGGACACTGGGTGTGAAGCAGGTGTCCGGACACTGGGTGTGAGGCAGGTGTCCGGACACTGGGTGTGAGGCAGGTGTCCGGGCACTGGGTGTGAGGCAGATGTCCGGACACTGGGTGTGAGGCAGGTGTCCGGACACTGGGTGTGAGGCAGGTGTCCGGACACTGGGTGTGAGGCCGGTGTCCGGACACTGGGTGTGAAGCAGGTGTTCGGACACTGGGTGTGAAGCAGGTGTCCGGACACTGGGTGTGAAGCAGGTGTTCGGACACTGGGTGTGAAGCAGGTGTTCGGACACTGGGTGTGAAGCAGGTGTCCGGACACTGGGTGTGAAGCAGGTGTTCGGACACTGGGTGTGAAGCAGGTGTTCGGACACTGGGTGTGAGGCTGGTGTCCGGACACTGGGTGTGAAGCAGGTGTCCGGAAACTGGGTGTGAGGCAGGTGTCCGGACACTGGGTGTGAGGCAGGTGTCCGGACACTGGGTGTGAGGCAGGTGTCCGGACACTGGGTGTGAAGCAGGTGTTCGGACACTGGGTGTGAAGCAGGTGTCCGGACACTGGGTGTGAAGCAGGTGTTCGGACACTGGGTGTGAAGCAGGTGTTCGGACACTGGGTGTGAAGCAGGTGTCCGGACACTGGGTGTGAAGCAGGTGTTCGGACACTGGGTGTGAGGCAGGTGTTCGGACACTGGGTGTGAGGCAGGTGTCCGGACACTGGGTGTGAAGCAGGTGTCCGGAAACTGGGTGTGAGGCAGGTGTCCGGACACTGGGTGTGAGGCAGGTGTCCGGACACTGGGTGTGAGGCAGGTGTCCGGACACTGGGTGTGAAGCAGGTGTTCGGACACCTGTTACTACACCAGTCTTCAAGTGTTCTGTTTAGGATTTTATGGGAAAATTAGGTTACAGAAAATTATTATTTACATTACTTTTTCATTAGCCGAGTAGAGTAGCGTCTGCTCACTAAAACAGGACAGAACAACGTACTATTTACTGAATAACGACTTTACTGGGAGTTGTACAAGGTAGTACAAGGTAGTACAAGGTAGTACAAGGTAGAACAAGGTAGTACAAGGTAGTACAAGGTAGAACAAGGTAGTACAAGGTAGTACAAGGTAGTACAAGGTAGAACAAGGTAGTACAAGGTAGTACAAGGTAGAACAAGGTAGTACAAGGTAGTACAAGGTAGTACAAGGTAGAACAAGGTAGTACAAGGTAGTACAAGGTAGAACAAGGTAGTACAAGGTAGAACAAGGTAGTACAAGGTAGAACAAGGTAGAACAAGGTAGTACAAGGTAGAACAAGGTAGAACAAGGTAGTACAAGGTAGAACAAGGTAGAACAAGGTAGTACAAGGTAGAACAATTTAGAACAAGGTAGTACAAGGTAGAACAAGGTAGTACAAGGTAGAACAAGGTAGAACAAGGTAGTACAAGGTAGAACAAGGTAGAACAAGGTAGTACAAGGTAGTACAAGGTAGAACAAGGTAGAACAAGGTAGTACAAGGTAGAACAAGGTAGAACAAGGTAGTACAAGGTAGAACAAGGTAGAACAAGGTAGTACAAGGTAGAACAAGGTAGAACAAGGTAGTACAAGGTAGAACAAGGTAGTACAAGGTAGAACAAGGTAGAACAAGGTAGTACAAGGTAGAACAAGGTAGAACAAGGTAGTACAAGGTAGTACAAGGTAGAACAAGGTAGTACAAGGTAGAACAAGGTAGTACAAGGTAGAACAAGGTAGAACAAGGTAGTACAAGGTAGAACAAGGTAGTACAAGGTAGAACAAGGTAGAACAAGGTAGTACAAGGTAGAACAAGGTAGAACAAGGTAGTACAAGGTAGTACAAGGTAGAACAAGGTAGTACAAGGTAGTACAAGGTAGTACAAGGTAGAACAAGGTAGTACAAGGTAGTACAAGGTAGTACAAGGTAGAACAAGGTAGTACAAGGTAGAACAAGGTAGAACAAGGTAGTACAAGGTAGAACAAGGTAGAACAAGGTAGAACAAGGTAGTACAAGGTAGAACAAGGTAGAACAAGGTAGTTCAAGGTAGTACAAGGTAGTACAAGGTAGAACAAGGTAGTACAAGGTAGTACAAGGTAGTACAAGGTAGAACAAGGTAGTACAAGGTAGTACAAGGTAGTACAAGGTAGAACAAGGTAGTACAAGGTAGTACAAGGTAGTACAAGGTAGTACAAGGTAGAACAAGGTAGTACAAGGTAGTACAAGGTAGTACAAGGTAGAACAAGGTAGTACAAGGTAGTACAAGGTAGTACAAGGTAGAACAAGGTAGTACAAGGTAGAACAAGGTAGTACAAGGTAGTACAAGGTAGTACAAGGTAGAACAAGGTAGTACAAGGTAGTACAAGGTAGAACAAGGTAGAACAAGGTAGTACAAGGTAGAATAAGGTAGTACAAGGTAGAACAAGGTAGAACAAGGTAGTTCAAGGTAGTACAAGGTAGAACAAGGTAGTACAAGGTAGTACAAGGTAGTACAAGGTAGAACAAGGTAGTACAAGGTAGAACAAGGTAGTACAAGGTAGAACAAGGTAGTACAAGGTAGTACAAGGTAGAACAAGGTAGTACAAGGTAGTACAAGGTAGTACAAGGTAGAACAAGGTAGTACAAGGTAGTACAAGGTAGTACAAGGTAGAACAAGGTAGTACAAGGTAGAACAAGGTAGAACAAGGTAGAACAAGGTAGTACAAGGTAGAACAAGGTAGAACAAGGTAGTTCAAGGTAGTACAAGGTAGTACAAGGTAGAACAAGGTAGTACAAGGTAGTACAAGGTAGTACAAGGTAGAACAAGGTAGTACAAGGTAGAACAAGGTAGAACAAGGTAGTACAAGGTAGAACAAGGTAGTACAAGGTAGTACAAGGTAGTACAAGGTAGAACAAGGTAGTACAAGGTAGTACAAGGTAGTACAAGGTAGAACAAGGTAGTACAAGGTAGAACAAGGTAGAACAAGGTAGAACAAGGTAGTACAAGGTAGAACAAGGTAGAACAAGGTAGTTCAAGGTAGAACAAGGTAGTACAAGGTAGTACAAGGTAGAACAAGTTAGAACAAGGTAGAACAAGGTAGTACAAGGTAGAACAAGTTAGAACAAGGTAGAACAAGGTAGTACAAGGTAGAACAAGGTAGAACAAGGTAGTACAAGGTAGAACAAGGTAGTACAAGGTAGTACAAGGTTGTACAAGGTAGAACAAGTTAGAACAAGGTAGAACAAGGTAGTACAAGGTAGAACAAGGTAGAACAAGGTAGTACAAGGTAGAACAAGGTAGAACAAGGTAGTACAAGGTAGAACAAGGTAGAACAAGGTAGTACGGTGATTTCATATAGCAAGTGGAGCAGTGCAAAGATTTAATTGGTACGTAAGTGAACTTTTGCAAAACACAGAAGTGAATTTTCATCATTTACACCATTAGAGTGTCAGTGAACGCCAGGGCTGAAAGTCATGTTCAATATCCCTTATTTACGGAACTCACTGCAGGTGGCAGCAACACACAGGTAAAAAATATAGAAGACGAACTTGAATGGTCCAGGACGGACCGAAACGTCGTCGTCCCTTCAACTTCTAGTGTGTGGTCTGGTCAACATAGGAGACGAACAATGGGAGGTAAGCGGCCCCCTTCTCAAGCACACACACTACACACTGAGTCATGATGAGCTCAATATTCTGGCAGGACTTGTGGTAGAGATACCTCTCAGCCGACCATAGTCCAGTTGGTAATGTGTGTGTGTCTGAGGCGCCCCGGGATGTTAGATCCATTCCAACGTACGGTCTCCATATTTTCTCAGAGGGACTTCATTGTCTTGTAATTTCATTGTGCAACACACATGAAGATTTCAATTAAATCACTATCGTAGAGAACGCGTCATGAGCAAGCTAACACATCATGAGCAAGCTAACACATCATGAGCAAGCTAACATGCAGAGTTTATAAATATGGATCAAGAGGCAGGGCGGGATGATGCAAACCAGACAGTATAGGAAGAACGGTCCACGGAGAGGTTCCCGGCACTGTAGTGATGCCTGGGCCTCTATGGCGTGTCACACAGGGCTCTATAGCAAGTCACACAGGGGGCTCTATGGCGTGTCACACAGGGGGCTCTATGGCGTGTCACGTGGGGGGCTCTATGGCGTGTCACACAGGGGCTCATTTTTTATTTATTTATAAGTCATTTTTTATGTGTAAAAATCACCACTTAAGTGTTAGTCTGGTTTTGTAATTGTCCAGTTCATGTTAATTATGGTGACGTCAGCTGTAGGACTAGTCTACGTCAGATCAAGGTCATTGTTCAGAGGTCAATATCTGGAGTGTACCTGGTTGATGGGGTTCTGGGAGTTCTTCTACGCCCCAAGCCCGGCCCGAGGCCAGGCTT